>NW_024429218.1:9866623-10101623 GCF_017639785.1 Mesocricetus auratus | reverse complement strand
GCAGCTTCTAGAAGCCATTTTTGTTGCTGCCTTAACCCCCCCCCAAGTCTCCACATCACACCCGTTCCTGGCTTGATTTTGTTCTTTTGTATTTTCAAGACAGGGTTTCTCTGTGTAACAACCCTGGCTGTCCTAGAACTTACTCTGTAGATCAGGCTGGCTTTGAACTCACAGAGATCTGCCTGCCTCTACCTCCTGAGTGCTGGGATTAAAGGCAGTGGCATTGTGGCATTAACTTACTGTACAGTGGTCTAGAAATGATGCCATTTAAGAGTAACTTCATTCTGAGGTAGAAATCAAGTTACATGTTAACTTTAAATGCTGCTGGTGGCAGGGGCTGGAGAGCTGGCTCAAAGAACTTGTTCTTAAAGAGGACCTGGGTTTGGTGCTCACAGCCATCCATACTTCTAGTTCCAGGGCATCTGACGCCCTCTTCTGACCTCCATTGTGCACATGTTTACACGCAGGCAAGACACTCACCATAAAATGAATAAGCACAGGAGAAGGTGGCAGGGGGCTGCTTACAGTGAGGTGCTTGTCATCAAGCCTGAGACCGAGTTCAATCCCCTAGACCCCAAGTAAAGATGGGAGGAGAAAACCTCCACACAGTGCTCCCCAGAGAATGAGTGAACCAAGTAATTGGGGAAGAGACACATCCCTGGGACTTGGTGGCCAGCCAGATTGTTGGGATCAGTGAGCTGTAGGCCTGTGAAAGGCCTACATCAGAAGAACAAGGTGAAGTAACAACTGCGCTCGTCTCCTGGCCTCTGTGAACAGAGCCGCAGTCACACCCAAAGCCTCCCCACAATAAAGTGAAAAAAAAAAATCAGTGTTATTGCTCAAGCAGGAGATAGTGATAATAAGTAGTAAAATATTCCCTTCTTTCTTTCCTTCCTTCCTTCCTTTTTTTTTGGGGGGGTGCTTTGGATGGAATCTGGGAGCCTTGTGTCTGGTAGGCAAGAACTCTACCACTGCAAGCCACACCAAAGCCCCATCCAGATCCAGGCGTATTCTTTTTATTTTTGGGATAAGGTTTCTGCCATGTAGCCCAGGCTGACCTGAACTTGAGATCCTCTTGCTTCACCCTCCCACTGCTGGGATGCCTAACTTTCAGGTGGGGGTTTAATGGGTGCTCATTACACACACACACACACACACGCACGCACGCACGCACGCACGCACGCACGCACACCACTCCACACACACACACACACACACCATCAAAACTAAAGAACTGAAAATGTTCAAACCTGAGTCCTAGCTTCAGCTTCCCTTCTCACCCCAGTGGACGGTGTCCCCTCTTTAATGACAGGCTGTGCTCCCTCTCCTCAACCATTAAATTTTCTATTCTTGTCAACTGTGAGCATATCCCTTACCCCCCCCACCACCACCACCATGGTAGGCTGCAGCCAGGCTGCCATGCTTGATGTGAGGAGGGCCAGGATTAATCCGCTTGGCTTTTTGGACCTGGCCCAGCAAGCCCTTCCTCATTTGGTCTCAGGAGCCCTTGGGGTCAACTGACAAGCTTGGTGGGGTGTTCCAGAAATTTGCTTGTGGGCCCAGATGTTGGAATTCCATTTGCATACATTTGTCTTGAAATAGGCTTTTTTGATTTTTGTTCCCCCAAAATGTAAAAACTAAGCTGGATGGTAGTGGTGCACGACTTTAGTCCCAGCACTCAGGTGGCAGAGGCAGGTGAATCTCTGAATTTGAGACCAGCCTGGTCTACAGATCAAGGAAAGCCGGGGTTATACAGAGAGACCCTGTCTCTAAAAACAAACAAACAAACAAAAAATGTAAGTCATTCCCGATTTTATAAAAATGTTGAGTGGGACCAGGTGTAAGCAAGCCTGTCATCCCAGTACTCTAGGCTGAGGCAGAAGGAATGAAAATTTAGGGCTAGCCTGGGCTACATAGTTAGATTTTTTTTGTCACAAAAACAACAAGAGCGACAGTGAAACTCCAGTGGCCTATTAGTCAGAGCTAGCCAATTTCTTCATCTAAGCCATCACTTCCCCCTACTGAGAAGATTTTTTTTTCATGTTGCCGGGACTGGTACCTAGAGCCTTGTGCAGGCTGAGCATGTGTCTTACTCTCCAGCGCCAGAGCAACTTCAGTATCACACATTCATGGGACTTGGGTGGGAATACAGTAGAAGAGTCTTTGAGATGTGGTCTCAGGCTGAACCTCCCAGTGCTGGGGTTTCCTGAATGTACTACCATGCCTACCATCATTTAATTTTGAGGGAGCTATTTTCCAGCCTGGAGCTGGGCTCTGTCCCCAGTGCTCAGGAGGCAGCAGATCATTGTAAGCGTGGTGTGTAGAGTGAGGTCCAGGTCAGTCAGCGCTGTACAGTGAAACTGTGTGCCAGAATCAAAACAGGCGAAATCAAACTCAAGTCAGGGCTTCCTTCTTCTGCCTGAGCTCTGTGTAGCGCCCACTCACACCCGGATCCTCACCAGCCCTCGGGACCGCCTGCCACGTCACCTCCTGCTTACACCTCTCCGTTCTCTCATGCCTGACTCCAGGCCACACGCTGAGCACCTGCTGTTTCATTCCAGGGCCTTTGCACAGCTGTTCTCCCTTGATGCTGCCTTTCGACTCTCTCCTCCTTCAGGACCGTGGCTGAAGGCTCCTTCAGGGACTGCCGTCCTCACCCTCCCGCTCCCAACAGACTTTCACTGTGCACTCCGGCCTGGCTGGCCTGACACTCATGTATAGGCCATGCTGGCCTCAAGCTCAGAGATTCCCTGCCTTTACCTTCTTAAGGACAGCAAGGGAGGGGTTTCTTGACCGCTTTATGTAGAAAACCAAACAACAACAGAACAGCGCCTGCCTCGGGCACATACACTTTCCTCTTCATGCTTTGATGTCATGCTACCTTCTCATGTAGCATATAGAACTGTTTGCTACATTCATTTCCTTGCTGTCTCTTTTATACCGGGGTTTGAAACTAGACCTAATTTACACTTAGCAAGCTTTCTTTCTTTCCATGGTTGAATCTCCAGAGACCCGAATGTGCTTTGGTTTTTCACATACAAACAGGGATCACTAGTAAAGGAGAAATCTTTCCTCAAGAATGAGTTGTGCATGAGGAGCCTGGAGGGCAGTTTGGCAAGCTGAGCTCATGGGCAGACTCACCTGCTTGCTGCTTGCTGGGGTCAGGTGGGCACAGTGGACAGTGGCGGATGAGTGCCTCCAGTCAGTCCTTCCTCCCGCCTCAGCGTCTCTGGCTTCCCAAGTTCCCCGGCCTGCCAGAGTCTTCCTGTCCACAGGTGGAGAGAGGCCTGGATTAGATCACCAATTGCAAGAGGGTGATGGGTTTGATGGCCTGCGAGCAGGACATGAGCAGCTCTGGAGGAGGGCAGAGGTACCCAGGCTGCAGCTCCCACAGCAAGGGTTCATCCATACTAAGGAACTAAGCAGCCCGAAGTTAGCAGCGCTTACGGTGAGGTCCAGCCCTCTGAGCTCTTAGCCTAATTCTGGCTGCAGGGTCTTGTCAATAGGGTGACTTCTCACTCTAGCTGCCTTGTGAGAGCTGTAGGGCAAATGTGCATACTGCCTGGCCATGGAGGACAGCAAGGGAATGACTAGGCTTGGTGAGGCCTTCTGGGTGGGCCACAGCAGCATGATAGGGGTGTTTGGAGATGGCTGTCCACTGTTTGTTTTTGATAATGCTAGGAATTTGATAATGCTAGGGCCTTCTGCATGTGAAGTCTAGGTCTCAGCCCTTTCCATGGGAGTTCTGAAGCTGTAGACGGCGGACAACTGCTACACTTTCTGATGTTGGCAACTAGGGCTGGGTTCTTCCTGCCCGTCCACTGGGTGGTGCTATAGCAATCTTTTTAATCTTTGTTTTTAATTTTGTTTGCAACTGTATTTTGCTGTGTGGCCCAGGTTAGCTTTGAATGCAGCGTCTTCTGCCCCAGTGCTGGGGGGCTAGCTATGCACCACCATGCTAGCCCCCAGCAATCAGTGTGAATTCCCACGCAGTCCCTCCAGAGTTAGAACACTCATTCCCATTTGCCTGGCTGACCTTACCTAGTATTGGAGACACCCTTGCTTTCCCAGGCTGGACGGTGGCCCTTGCCTGCCATAGGAAAACGGAGCTGTTGCTCCATCCTTCCTCTGGCTTCTCTGGTTTTGGGAGGCGGCCTGGGTATAACCCCACGTAGATGAGACACTCTGCATGCATTTGAAAGCAGAGAGTGTGAGTCGTCCCCCGCAATCTCTCTGTGTCTTGGCTGCCTCTTCCTGCCTCTGTGCCATGCTGAGGATGTAACCTAAGAGCCTTGCATGTACCAATCAAATGCTCTGCCTTTCATCCACGCCTCGTTCTGTTTATCTATTTCTTCCTCTGTGATGCCGGAGGTCAGGGCAGCTTTTTGTTGCTGTATGGTCCTGGCTGACCTGGAGTTTACTCTAGATCAGACTGACCTGGAGTTCACAGAGATCATCTTCCCCTGCCTTCAGAATACTGGGCTTAAAGGTATACACCACTACACCAAGCACAAAGTAACTTTAGAAAGATGTTGGGCAGAAGCATAGGGAGGTAGATCTCTGAGTTCAGGGCCAGCTTGGTGTACCTGGTCCATTCTAGGCCAGCCAGGGATGCATAGTGAGATCCTGCCTCAGAAACAAAACAGAAATCCTCAACAGAAAAGCGTGTGCGTGTGTCATCAGGCTTGGTGGCAAGCATCTGCCTGCTAAGCTATCTCTCTAGCTCAGTTCCCCCCCCCACTTCACTGCTGTGGTCTCTGTACTTGGTGCCAGTCCTGAGTTGAGAATCTGTGGACATGGTGTTCAGACCCTGGCTCCTGTCACGTTGCCACAGGGCTGGAGACCAAGGCCTGGTCACAGGCCCAGTGTAGCTGGCCACCGTCTCTGCCGTTCCTGCCCTGGGCAACCTGTTCCCACCACTGGCCCCACAGAGAGGCTGGAAGTGAAGGACCTGCTGCCTTGCCCCTGGTGCACCCTGGAGAAATGAAGTCAGAGACCACCGGGGAGGGCGCGTTTGGGCTAGAGCAGGTGCAGTCTGGGCTGGCTTTCTGGCAGCTGTGTCCCAGTCATCAGCTATCATGACTTTATTAGGGTTACTGGGTATTTCTGGAAAGTAAAAGGGAATGGAAGCCAAAAACACCAAGCTGGAGTCTCAGGTGAACATGGGGAAGCTGTCTAACTGGTAAGCTGCCTGCACCATGCCTAGGCCAATGGTTGGGCCTGGTCTCTGCCCTCTGGGCTTGCAGTATCCCTGAGAAGAATGCACATGCCCTTGTGTCTGTGAGTGCTGGCAACAGCTGGCTGGAGGACCTGCGGCTCTGTGACTCTTCAGCTGCGTTTCCTGGTAGCAGTGCCGAGAGAGCATGCTGCCCTGCCATATGGAGGAGCTGGCTTTGTGACAGGGTTGTCTTGCTCTTTCCACCAGCTTTGAAATTGTACATGGCCGACACCCTGGCTCAGGCATTCACACCCAGGGGACCTGGTTGCGCTTCTCAGCTTATGGACCTTGCTCCCTCCCTCATCTGGGGTGTGACAGTGAAGCCTGCTGTGGTTGTTTGAATGACCGTGGCCCCCACAGATTTACTTGGTCCCTAGCTGGTGGAACTGTTTGGGAAGGATTAGGAGGTGTGGCCTTTTTGGAGGTGAGTTACTGGGACAGACTTGGAGGATTCAGAAGTCCTCACCATTTCCAGTTACTGTTCTCTTCCTCGTGTTTATGTTTCAAGGCAGTGGTGGCACACGCCTTTAATCCCAGCACTCTGGAGGCAACCTGGTCTGCAGAGTGCGTTCCAGGACAGCCAGGGCTACCCAAAGAAGCCCTGAGCTCTCAGCCACCAGTGCCATGCCTGCCTGCCATGAACTCCAAATTACATGTTTTCTTTTATAAGAAAGCCTTGGGCATGGTCTTGGTCTTAGCACAGCAGTAGAAAAGTGACTAAGACACCTCAGGCTATTGGGCTGCTACAGAGGCGCTTGTGAAGCTGCTGCTGGAACTGTTTGTCCCCACCTAGAGCCGTTCAGCAGGTCCCATACCCAGAGTTGTAGCTGCGTAAGTTAGGGGCTGACCTGCAAGGTTGGGTGGCAGCACCAAGCTGCCCTGTGACATGAGCTCTGCAGCCATGGTCTTGCTTATAGGCGGACAGAGAACCTTGGGGCAGCAGGGCCCCACATTTTGAAGAGGGGCGTGCACCTCAAGTCCTTGTGGCGTGCAGACGTTGCAGACCCCACTCTTCCAGCCTGGCTTTCATGGGGCTGTTCCTCCCCACTGGCTCAGCAGATCACTCTTGTTCCTCCATCCCCGCCTTGAGGCCATCTCAGAGTGCTTCTTCCACTGTTCATCTGTCTGGAATTCAGCCATTATTCACCCTCCCCCATCCCTCACTATCTTGGGCTCCTAGCCTTTGCCCCACCCCTCATAATGTTCCCCGACACTGGTCCCTCTGAACACTTGAAAGAGACTGTGTACCTTCTCTGCTCAGACACTCCGAGTCCATCAGACCCCAGATGAAAGCCAAGTCCTCACGACCGCCAGGCCTCACAGAGCCTGCCCTCTCCCTCTCCTCAGGCATGCTGGCACAGTGCAGCCTGAGGGCCATTGTACTTGCTGTGGCTTCTGTCTGGAACTTCTTTCCTACCTGAGTGAATGTCTGTGTCCTTCCCCCAGGGCCCTTTGCTCAGATTCTTCCGGAAGGTCTTAGCCAGCCTTGTCACCCCTTTGCGTCATTTTTAGCTAGCTTCCTTCCTTCCTTGCTTCCTTCCTTCCTTGCTTCCTTCTTTCCTTCTTTCCTTCCTTTCCTTCCTTCTTTCCCTCCTTCCTTCCCTCCCTCCCTCCCTCCGTCCCTCCCTCCCTCCCTCTTTCCTTCCTTCCTTCTTTTCTGAGATAGGCTCTTTCTGATCAGCCTGCACCTATGTAGACCTGACTGGCCTTGAACTCAGGTGGTCCTGCCACTGCTCCCTGAGGGTTAAGATTACTGGCATGTGCTACCATGGCCAGATGCCACTCTGTGCCTCTTCTCTGTCTCCCCACCTTGGTTTCCCTCAGCTCTTGGTGACGATACACATTGCTGTGGTTTGTCCTTCCCTTTGGCCCTACTTCCTTGACAGAGGCTAGAAGTGAGAGGAAGCCTGGGGAGAGGAGAGGCAGGTGGTAGCCCTCAAGGTCTCTGACGCAGTGGAAGGGTAAGCGTAGGCTTTCTTGGTCCCAGGCTGTTACTGATCATAATGGTAGGGCGTGTGCTGCCCTCCCTCCACCTGTTGGCACAGGGGCAGTGGAAAGTATTGCAGCTCTACCGGCTGTCACCGCCCCCTCTCCTTCCTCCCCAGGAGCCCCTTGTTGCTTTTGTTCGGGCTCACTGCCACCAGCTGGGCGGGGCATAATTCTGTCAGCCTTCTGACCTTGGGTCCCTCATGGATGCAGTCAAGGTTGCAGGACAAGGGCCCCGAGTTCTCAGCCAGTGCCTGGCTGGCTCCCATACACATCTGCTATTGCTCTTCTGCTACCACCAGTCCAGTTCTGTGATAGTGTGTGTTTCCTTTTTTAATGAGACAAACTCTTGGTATGTAACAGCCGAGGTTGGCCTTCCGTTTCCTGACCCTCCTGGCTTTACCTCCAACTGCCACCATGCCTGGCCCAGTGATTGCTCTTGGTAGCATTTATTCCAGACGGGCGACATTTAAATGTTCCTGTGCTCGTCTCTCCTTTTTGGTCTAATTCCTCCACTATGGAAAGAGCCCCGCTTGAAACTAAGGAAGTGTGAATAGTTTGTCAAGGGCCGTATAGACGGGAAGTGGTCTTTTAAATGTAGTGTCCAGGGAATGTGTGTTACCACATCTAGGCCATGCAGAGCCTATCAGCTCTTGGGCGCATTGAGGGATACCCTAGTTTCTATGGGGTTGAAGCTGATCCATGCTCAGTGTAGGGCGCCTCAGAACCAGGGGTGTAAGGCCAGGTAGCCCAGAGTGCTGGGTAGGCTTAGAAAGACCCAGGGAGCAGGGGCCTCATACCACAGGGCTGCCTTTGGAGTGATCTGGGGCAGAACGGGGCTCCTGGAGAGGTGAGGGGGCAGTTAGACCAGGGTTGGGGGAGCTGTGAGAGGACCTCAGGCCTGACCCTGGTGACCTTTTCCCTAGGGTTATTCTGGCTGTGCTCTACCTGGGGCCACTCTGGGTGTAGAAAACAGCCAGGCCTAGGACAGGTGGCAGGGTTCCTGGGTCTTTCTTAATTTTTTCTTAAGCAGTAGTTTATTGAGTATACTGCCAGGGGGCAGTAGATCAGGCTGTGACTAGAGTACTAATTGCAGCCATCAATTCTTTTTCGAAAATAGGGTCACTTGGTATGTTGCTATGGTTGTCTCTGAATGCCTGATCCATCTGCGGAGTGCTAGGGTCACAAGTGTTGCCACTGTGCCTGGTGGGGCTGCTGTTTTAAAGCTGGTGGTGGTGAGCTGTGCCCAGTGGCCCGAGGACGAGGCAGAAGCCCTGTAATGGCGACGCAGGACACGCTTCTCTGCCTTTGCTCCCTGCCTGTTTCCCTCGAGAGAGCTACCTCGAAATCTCAGAACAAGGAGCAGGGAATCCTTTCTGCACCAACCTTGACCTTTCCACACTGGCGTGCCAAGGCCAGCCCTCATCCTTCAGGGTGGGCCTCTTCCTGCCTCGTTGACCTTGGGCTAGCAGGAGTTGCTATTGGCTGGGCCTGGCCTCGTTATCTCAGTCTCTGGGTGAGAATTCTTCACAGACTAGTGGAACTGTCATCGCAGACCAGTATGGGTGCCCCGTGCCAGGGCTCCTGCCCTTGTCTTTGACCCTGTCCATTGTGCTCTCAGCAGCAGCGCCCCCCCTCCCCCCAGCCTGGGAACTCAGGTTTCCCTCCTGGGCCACCGTCGTCTGTAGCTATCTGCAGATGAGGGTTCCCTTCCTTAGCTCAGCTGTGCTGCTTTCTCCCCAGGAGGGGCCAGGGGCTGCTGGGTCAGTGTTCAGGACCCCTGGCTGGGGGCTGCCTGTCTCAGTGTTCAGGACCCCTGGCTGGGGGCCGCCTGCCTCAGTGTCGGGGTACCTTTCAGCACTCTCTGTGCTCTCTGACCCTAGACCTGGCTACCCTCAGGGTTGTACTTGAGGCTGACCTGTGTGTGTGTTTGGTACGGTCCAGGGCAGGGGTGGGGGTGGTCGTGGTTGCATGCAGCGAGGCCAAGAGGTACCAGATTTTCTCCAGTCTCCTTAGTGTGGGGAGGGAGACCCCGCCTTCCCGGGAGAGGTGTTGTCTTTTCTTGTTTGTTGGACACTTTGCCTGTCTGTTGCCTGTAGGGGCTGGGGTGAACTGACTGGACAGTTCCCGCCTCACAGTGTGAGAGCCCACAGACAGTCCAGAACTTTTGGAGTGTGCCTGCTGCGACCGTAAGTGCAAGTGCACAGTTGAAGCGGGTGGGGACAACTAACCCTCAGCACCTGGGAAGCTGAGTCGGTGTTTGAGGTTAAGGCCATCCTGAGCTAAGGAGTCAGACCCTGCTGTGCCACCCGAGGACCACCCGTCCCCCCAAAGCACACAACCGTGACATTCGGCACACTTCCTGGTGTAGCCCCACCTCTGTGACTGACACCTCTGCATCACCCACCAAGAGCAGGTGGCCTAGCATCTCCCCCCTGCTGTCGCCCTGGTCTGGGCCTGGCCACTCCTCCTGAAAGTCTGGCATTGTTCAGCCAGCCAACCAACCCCCTTGCTACCCTTAACATAACTTTCGTCTTGCTTTGGTTTTGAAATAATCCTAGAGGTTTAGGGAGTTGCAAAAATCACAGCAAGAACGGTGTCCGGCCCCTAGGAGAAGACAGATGGCTGTGGGGGTCTGGGGCTCGGGCAGGACGTGGGAGGCCCTCACTCACCTGCTCCTGTGGCTTGGGAATCGCTGTCGAGTGTGGCCCTCTCCGTGCTGGTTTCCTGCCGCCCACTTGTAGTCAGTTGGTGCACCAGGGTTCCTGGCCTTGTTGCAGAGCCCTAGCTGGGGGAGAGGGTAGGGTTTCAGCCCTCCCCGGCAGCTGGCCCAGCAGGGAGAGGGGCTGGTTGTATTTTAAGCTGCTGAGTGGTTCAGCAGGAACTCCATGGCCTTCTCTCCCCATGGACATTGTGATTCACATGGACTCGGAGCATGTACACAGCGCTCATGGGGCCCAGCAACTATTAATATATCTGCAGCTCAGAGCCCTGCCACCTAGCCCCTTCTGGCACTGTCCTCATGGGCTCATTCTCTCGTTTCTGGTCTGATACTGTCCTTGTGGGGTTCAGTCATCTGCTCCTCAGGCCACAGGGGAGGCTGAGTTCGCAGTGTAGCAGGTGATCTCTCCTGTGCTGTGTCCATGATGTAAGGTGTGGCACAGATGGGCAAGCAGGCCTGGGTGCCACTGGCTGCCCTAGCTAGGAGCCTTGCTCTGAATTCAGGCTTAGGCCTCTCTGTGTAGGGTCACCTCCCTGGGGCCTCTGGACCTAATCTCCTTTGAAGACTGTGGACCCCAGGGGTATAGGCAGGCCTGGGCTGTGTGTTAAAGGCTTTGGAGCAAGACTCATCATGGGTGAGCACGTTGATGTTGGCCGAATGTGGCAGACTGGTTTTGAACCAGGTGTAGGTGGAACTGTTGAAGAATGAGGAGGGGGTGGGGGCGTCGCTGACTCTTTCCTCTCCACACTTAGAAAAGGTGCTGTGCACCAGTAACTCTGGAATTTGTCACCTCCCTGGGAACACAGATGCACAGGGGAAATACTCCAGTGTCCCTTACAGCTTAGAAGTGGAAATGGATGATCTGTCTCTTGGATTCCCCAGATAGCTGGCATTTTCCCAGGCCCAGTAACCCGTCAGCCAGAGCTGGGCCCTGGGCCTGGGCTAGCCACCCCTGCCACTGGCTGTGTTTTTTTTTTTTTTCCTTCTCTGGGGGATCTTCTTGTCCCTGGCACTTTTGAGGCCCAGTGTCCACTCAACTGCCTCTATGAGGGTAGCCCCCAGGGGAGGACTGTGGTGTGGCTCCTTTGGGGGACTCAGCTAGGATGGTTTTATATTTAGCCGGGCCGGGCCCTGGTGCCACTCGGGTTACATCTGGCATTGAAGCTGGCTGGGCCTGGTCAGACACAGGCTCCCTTCCAGCACCGAGGCAGAATTTGATCATGCTGCCCAGCCCAGCTCAGAGCAGCTTTGTGAGGGGAGTTGGAGGTGGGGGCTGGCGGCTGGCAGTGGGCACCACAGCCTGGTAGGCAGAGCAGTAGGGCCGGCAGTGACATGGATATCAGTTTGAGCATGGTGACCAAGGAGGCCCACCAAGGCCTCGATGGTCTTCCCATGCCCATGCCCCACAAGGTAGCCAAGAAGCATAAAAAGGCGGTTCTCTTCTTTGAGGTGGAGATTCTGGATGCGAAGACAAGGGAGAAGCTGTGCTTTCTGGACAAGGTAGGACTGTGACCCTGGTGGTGAAGCTGTAGGGCTGTGCGGACGCTGGTGGCCCCCTTGTCCTTCAGAGGGCACACAAGGGGCATTGCCTTCATCTAGAGCAGCAGTTCTCAACTTGTGGTCTCGACCCCTTTGGGGCTGCGTATCAGCTGTTTACATTATGATTCTTAACAGTAGCAAATTACAGCTATGAAGTAGCAGTGAAAATTACAGCTATGAAGTAGCAGTGAAATAATTTTATGGTTGGAGGTCACCACAACATGAGGAACTGTATTAAAGGGTCACAGCATTAGGAAGGTTGAGAACCACTGAACAGAGTGAGTAACTGTGGCCCCTGCGTGGGGCTGGGATCTGGCTGTCTGGTAAGGGAAGGGATAAGGCAGCCTGGAAGGAGGTGGGAGACAGATATACCCCTGCTGAAGCCAGCTGGTGATCCTGACGGCTGTGCCTGGCACCCCTACCCCAGATCTGGGTCTGATACCCTGTTTTCTCCCAGGTGGAGCCTCAGGCCACCATTGCTGAAATCAAGACCCTCTTCACCAAGACCCGTGAGTCCAGGCCCCACTTCTACCCCACTCCTGTCACCCCTCTGAACGAGAGACCTGGGCTTCCTCAGGGACTTGTAGAGAGGGCCTGTCAGCACTCTGGAGCAGGGAGTGGGGCCCCTCTGACTGGGCAGGCTGCCCCCGTGTGGCCACCTGCAGGAATACTTTCGTTATTCAAAGGACAAAATCTGTAGCTGTTGGAGTGTGTCTTTGCACAGGGTGGGAGGAGCCAGGGGTCCCAGCGTTCTGGGACCCTTGAGGCAGGCTGAGTTAGGACGGGTAGGCTGAACCCAGCATACTGGGTGCTGCAACATCACCTTCTCCTAGCAGACCCGCAGTGGTACCCTGCCCGCCAGTCCCTCCGCCTGGACCCCAGTGAGTACAGCCTTTCCCTTGGGCCCTTGGGGTTAGAACTCAGGGCAGCACCTGAATACTGAATGATCTCTGTAGAGGGAAAGTCCCTGAAAGATGAAGATGTGTTGCAGAAGCTTCCTGTGGGCACCACAGCCACACTCTTCTTCCGGGACCTGGGGGCACAGATCAGCTGGGTGACGGTAAGCCCTGCCCCTGCCCTGGTCGCTGCCTCAGCCACGCTGGGCTACTCACCGTGTCTCTGGGTGCCCCCAGGTCTTCCTGACTGAGTATGCTGGGCCCCTTTTCATCTACTTGCTCTTCTACTTCCGGGTGCCCTTCATCTATGGCCACAAATACGACTTCACGTCCAGTCGGCACACAGTGGTGCAGTGAGTGGGGCCCGCGAGGGTGGGCGGGAGGGTGGAGGCCGGGCCGGCCCCTGCTGAATCCGCTACCCCACCAGCCTCGCCTGCCTCTGCCACTCATTCCACTACGTCAAGCGTCTGCTGGAAACGCTCTTCGTGCACCGCTTCTCCCACGGAACCATGCCCTTGCGAAACATCTTCAAAGTGAGCGTCCTTACCTTTTCTCTTTAATGCTCTGTCCGCCGGCAGCACCCGCCCTCCCTAGGCTAACCCATCTGCTCTCTTTCAGAACTGCACCTACTACTGGGGCTTTGCTGCATGGATGGCCTATTACATCAACCACCCTCTCTACACGCCCCCTAGTAAGTGGCCCAGACAGTGCCCTCACCCTGTGGTCCCATCACCCGCCTTCTCACGGGGCTCTTCTTGCCCTTTCTGCAGCCTACGGATCCCAGCAGGTTAAGTTGGCGCTGACCATCTTTGTGGTAAAGAGGCTGGGGTAGCCACCAAGTGTGGTGAGGTGAGGTGGCTGGGTGGGGTGAGGCTGGGCCTCTGGACTGATCTGCTCTCCTTGATAGATCTGCCAGCTTGGCAACTTCTCCATCCACATGGCTCTTCGGGACCTTCGGCCGGCTGGTGAGTGGCCGGCTGGGGCTGGGGCTGGGCAAGCTGGGTGAGGGATGGGACTTACTCTTGTTCTGCATGGCAGGGTCCAAAACCAGGAAGATCCCGTATCCCACCAAGAACCCCTTCACCTGGCTGTTTCTGTTGGTGTCCTGTCCCAACTACACTTACGAGGTGAGGCTGCCTCTTCCTCTCAGGTTTAGGTCCTGAGAGGGTCAGGGGTGGGGTGTGGGGGAGCAATAAAGCCTGAGTTTGGGGAGACTGCTGCCTTCCTTGCCCTGGGCACATGTGCTGCTGGGCTGCCCTGTGCCCTCACCCTGCTCTCGCTGCCCGCAGGTGGGGTCCTGGATTGGCTTTGCCATCATGACGCAGTGTGTTCCGGGTGAGTCCGCTGTTCCCGGGCAGTGCCCTTCCCTTCCGCCTGGGCTTCCCTGTTCTGATACCCTGTTCTGTCCACAGTGGCCCTCTTCTCCTTGGTGGGCTTCACCCAGATGACTATCTGGGCCAAGGGCAAGCATCGCAGCTACCTGAGGGAGTTCCGCGACTACCCACCCCTGCGCATGCCCATTATCCCTTTCCTGCTCTGAGCCGTTCCTCGTGGCTCAGCGAGGACTCTCCCCACTGCCCCACTATCCTGGGGGAGCACTCTCCAGCAGCAACAATAAACCTGCTCCCCCAGCCTGACGTGGACTTTGTGTTCTTGAGGGGTACAGGGGCCACACCGTTCCTTCCCACCCTTGAGGCAATGCAGACGAAGGTTGGGCAGTTGACCCAAAGCTTTTATTTCACTGATAGGTCCACGGGTGGGCGGGTGACCCCTAGAGGGCCACCTCAGGCTCCACCTCTCCTTCTCCCTGGCCCTGGGCCACCCGTTGTGCCTTCTCTTCCCTCCGTTTCTTCCTCTGGAGCAGTCGCCGCTCACGCTCAAACTCCTTCATTCGCTTCACGTAGCTGTGGGCAGAGCAGACAGAGGGTCTCAGTGCCACAGGCTCTGGCCCATCCCATTCCCAGCCACCGGGAAGCCCTTGCTAGGGTGGGGCCTCCCATGAAATTCTGGCATTGCCTCTGGTGGCCCCAGCCTCTTCCCCAGGTCCGTGTGTGGGTGCCTGTGGTGTGGGTAGGGGCAGGCTCACTCCAGGTGCTCGCAGTAGTCCCAGTCGTGCTGCTCATGCTTGCAAGCCAGGAAGTTGGGGAAGCTGTCTCGCTTGCACTTCATCAGCCGGATGAGGTAGTGGGCGCAGTAGTCACGCTGCTGCAGTGTCAGCTGGGCATCATTCATCTCCTGCTGCGTGGCCACCATCACTGTGGGCAGTGGCAAGGCTCAGCATCAGAGCCGGCCCCCAGCTCCACCACCCCCGGGATGCACAAGTGAACCCACATACCAGGGTGCCCTTCCCTGACTCAGCAGAGCCAACTCGCATTATGGATGGCCACGTCCTGACAGAAGGAAGGGTGACTGTTCCCTTTGGGCATGTAAACAGTACAGCGGGTTCTCACATCCCTTCCTCTAGCGAAGCTGTCTTCCAGAAAGTCAAGGTGAAGCTCAGTGCTCACCTTCCAGCCGCCTTCCCCACTGCAGAAATAGGCCAGGTGCAGCATGGATGCTGCGAGGCCATCAGCTAAGCCAGCAGCTGTGGTAACCAGAAGGGACTCGGGAATATATCTTTAGGTAGTGCCAGTGTAACCAGCATAGTGCCTATCTACACAGATAAGACAGGGTCATCACTGGCTCACAGGACTTCAGAACTGTCATTGTATGGGGTCTGATGTTGACATAAATGCTGCCATGTATGTGGTGCATGTTAAGCGCTCATGTGTGAGCTTTGGGTAGCTGATCTAGCTATGAGCTGGCATGTTCCAGCGTTGGATTAGGAACAGTTGTCACACCACAGCCTGAACCCACTGTGCCCCACAATTCCACACACTGTCAACCTGGCAGGACCTGATTTGCTGGGTCTTCAGGCCTACCTCCTCTCCACCCGTGCCTTGGTCCTAGCCCCTACTATTGCATCAAAACATATTCCCATGGAAGGCCTGCCACCTTCAGCTACTCAGGAGGCTGAAGAGGAGATCACTCGTTTATGACCTGCTTGGGCTACAGAGTGGGTTTACGGCCAATGTGGGCTACTTTGAAACACTATACAGAAGTTGGCAAGCTGACCAGAGAGATGGCTCAGTGAGTAACAGCATCACTGCTCTCGAAGAGAACTGGGGTCTTGTTCCCCAAACTCACAGCCCCTGCATTTAATTTCAGCTCTAGGGGATCTAATGCCTTCTCTGGCCTTGTCTGGCGCCTGAACTCTTACAGCCAAATCTCTAAACTGAAGTCAGTGGGGAGTGCTTGCCTGACGTGTGAGGCGTGGGAAGCCCTTCCCAGTGCACAAACACTCCTAGTTACCCCAGCCTTCCTCTCGGCTGCTGTCTCCACGCTGCTTCCCGATACCACATCCTCTTTCTCACACAGGCTCAGGTCCTTGTGCCCTTTTTGAGCTGCTGGCCTGGCGCCCAGATGTGACTCAGGGTTACCTGTCACCAGGGTAGGCTTTCCCCACTTGGTTGCACTCTGCCTGTATCTCCTCCCGCTTCAAACCCAAATAGTAGCCACCTCTACAACCATCCCTGGGTCCAACCCACACCTCTGACTGCTAGCCTAGTTGGCTGGTGAAGCCAGCTTGGTCCCCGTGTCAACACCTCTGCACTCCAGGCCAGGGGCTCACTTTGCAGGCAGGCAGGCTCATGTTGGAGCCACTCAACCTGGAGCTCAGGTTAGCAACCCAAGCTTCTCTCATCTCCAGTTCATAATAGGCTTCAGCACACTGCTGCCTGTCAAGTAAAGGGATACCGCAGGGAGCCAGGCAGGTGGATGGTATCCGTCTTCAGAGGGAGACAAAATAGGCAAAATGCACTCCTTGCCTGGCAGCCTTATTGACTGGGGAGAGACCAAACACCTGGCGTAGGCAGCGCTGGAAGGGGGCCACGAGAAGGCGAGGGGCGAGCCAGGCAGGCGCCTATGGCACAAGCACTCCAGGCGTAACAGGCCAAAGCCAAGGCCACGGAACGGGGCTCCTCACCTGGACTTCGGCTACAGCACAGGAAGGCGGAACTGTCCTGTATAGTGGTGGGAAAGTGAGGACTGAAGGCTGAAGGGGAAGGCAGAGCTCAGACTGCAGAGGACTAGACAGCCATTAAAGGCGGAGTGGTGCATACCAGTAATCTCAGCACCCAGGAGGCCGAGGTAAGAGGATTTTAAATTTGAGGCTAGCCTGGGCTACACAGCAAGATCTGGTCTCTAAAGCAAACAAAATCCAGGCTGGGCCTCTTGACTTTCCCCTGTGATTCAGCACTCATGAGGCTGCGTGGGGGGATCTGGAGTTTGAGGCCAGCTATAGAATGAAACCCTGTCTTAAAAAAATTAAAGTGGCAGCAGAGCATGGTGGTGACTCCAGAGGGTGGTAGTGGTTCCGGAAGAGAGAAGGTGGAGAGAGATCTGAGGAAGACACTCTTCTGGCCAACACACGTGTGTGCATAGGCTCACATATACCACAACTAATGTAGCACTGACACAAACAGCAGAAAAGCAAAACAACCACGAAAGCCAGCAATGTCATTCCTAAGTTGATGGTTCAGGCTTCCCTGGAAGATAAACTTGGCAGTACTGCTGCATACAAGGCAGTTGCATGCTGTCTCAGGATAGGACGGACAGACAGACGGGCCTTGGCGTCAAGGCTTCCAACAGGAGCTGAGGAAGAATGAGTAACAGTCCAGGGAGATGGGGGTGACCAAGGTTCAACTGAGGAATGATGATGGAACTTAGATTCGGCTGCGGAGCTTTGAGAGATGCCCTTCAGTGAGGCAGGAAGCTGGAGAAGGCAGGGCCAGAATGAGATTTTACACTTGTTCTTGAGACAGGGCTGCTATGGTCGACCAGCCGCCGTGTCTGGGTTTGGGAGGGTTCAAAGCCACTGGCAGGTAGTCTAACGGCATGCCGACAGGAGACTAATGGCAGATTGCTGAGTGGACAGTGGATGGAGGACATAAGGGGTTAACCGGAAATGGGGGCCTGCCAGGCCATGGGCAGGTCATTTGGAGTAACAGGTGACTGGGAGCTTGAGGATGCATGGGAGTCGGGAGGGGAAGCGTTGCTGCTTTCCCACAGGAACATGCCTAAGACACAGGACGAGGCGATAGAGAGCTACAGGAGTAATCTGAAGGCTAGCATCACTGAGCACACTGGGCCTGTGAGCTCCGGGCTCCAGAGGCCAAAGGGAAAGGACCCAGTTAGACCAGTCTGACTCCACAACAAGAAGGGGTCCAATGAGGAAGCAACCTGGATACTGGGGCCACACGGCTGGCTGCATTTTACCAGGGTTTTGGTTCAGCCAAGCCAGAGCGGGAGTGCCGGTTATTTTCACAGCTGACTCTGGGCAAAGCAGGGTGGATAACTGAGCTGCAGGCCCAGTTAGGACTCCCCAGAGCAGGCCACCTCCCAACATACCCAGACGCATGTCTCTGGACTCTGTCCCTTGGAGGACTCCATCCTTGTCTACAACTCATCAGCCACTAAACCTGTGCGTGGTAGGCCAGAAGACAGAGTCAGATGTCGTTTCCAATTATTCATCCACAGCATTTTATGATACAAGTTCTCGCAGAACGTAGAGCTCAATCACTGGCTAGACTGACTGGCCAGCGAGGTCCCTGGATCCAGCTCTGTCTTCTCTGCACTGGGAGCACAGGCACAGACCCTCCAGCCTTTCACGTATCTGAGTTTTTCTCTTACACAAAACCTGCTTTTTCTTCTTCTTTTCTTTCCAAGTCAGAGTTTCTCTGTGTAGCCCTGGCTATCCTAGAACTCACTCTGTAGACCAGGCTGGCCTTGAACTCACAGAGATCTGCCTGCCTCTGTCTCCTGAGTGCCGGAATTAAAGGCATATACCACCACCACTGGAAGTCAACAACAGCTTCAGGAAGCCCTGAAGCCGAGCAAATTCACTAGGCTATTCCTTCCCCAGGCTAGGCTGTAAACACTGCCCAGAGACCAGCTCAGCTCAACCAAGCTCCCCAGGGGAAGCAGATTACAAGGGCTGTCTGTCACTCATGCTGGGCTGACCGTCATTTCTGCTCCTGTAACTGCAGTAGAGCTCACTGGCTCACCAAGTTGGACTTCAGTGCTATTCTTACCTTCTTCTGCCAATGGTTCCCTACCTGGGGTAAGAAGTCTGTTCATGTTTCCACAGGGGACTGTGGCAAGCACTTTACCGACTGAGCCATTTCCCAGCCTACACCACAAAGCAAATTTGTGTATTTCCTCTGCTTCCAAAGTGAGGGCTCCATCCGTCCCCGGCCTCTTTTATCTTTTAGCCTTTGCTTCCACTGCCTGTCACGAAGCCTGCTTCTCAGATCTGCATGCCCACTGGGCTCCCTAGAGACAGTGCCAGTGTTTCTCTGATACCCCGGGGCATCCCAAGTGCCCAAACGGGGCTTTGTCCAGAGCCGTCGCTCTTACAGTAAGCCGTGATTTTCCCACGCAGGAAGAACGAGAACCCTGGGTTCCATGCCCAGCACCGCCACACCAGGCAGGACAGATGCACCGCACGATCGCCCCACCCCGACCTCGTCTACTTGTACCTAGCTAACTAGGAGTGGGGGACGCCTGTGCGGAGATGCGAAGAACACGTCCCCGGGCTCCGCGCTGTGCCCAGGACCAAGGGCACCGGCGCAGCCTCGCTTTCCCGCTCTCGGCTGTCTTCTCCCAGCCCGCAGCTCCAGCCAAGCCTTCCCTGTCTCCTCGTTCAAGGAGGTCAGGCGCCCTCCCGACCCGACCCGGTGCACACAGGCTGCACCGAGTTCCGCGGGGTCCGCGGTCGCGCCTGCGCTCTGAGCTCACCGCGCTCCTTGCGCTCCGGGAAGCCGTAGTCCGGCGGGAAGCTGGGCATGTGCAGGGGGTCAGGCTCCACCGAGGCGTCCCCCACATAGCGCCGGGCCAGGTGCGCCCCCATAGCTGCTCTGCCTCACTCGCCTTTGGCAGCCGGGGTCACCTCACTCCCACCTGGAAGCACAGCTCCTTTCAGGGCCACAACTTCCGGGTCATCTAGCCCGCGGTGGGGATCATGGAGAAGAGCCGGGGAAGCTGTCCTGGCCTGTTGGCTCCCCCTACCGGTCTGGAGGAGACGGCGCAGGTGCGGCGGACGCCAGTTGGCTGTCCAGGGAGCTCCAGGGGTGGGTGACCTGTTTATGCTCTCTCTGCTCGGTGCTAGAATTACAGATGTGTGCCACCAAGCCAGCAGTTTACATAGATATTGTGGACACTCTGGTCCACATGCTTGCATGACAGTCATTTTATAGACGGAAGACGGAACCATTTTCCAACCTCATTCTGTTTAAGTTTAAGATTGTGTGTGTGTGTGTGTGTGTGTGTGTGTGTGTGTGTGTGTTGTGATAGACCCCAGAGCCCAGTTCATGGTAGACAAGTGCTTTACCATTGAAGCACACCACCACTTCCAACCTCCCAACCTCCAAACACTTTTTATGTGGGTGTTGGTGTGTACACAGCTCTGTAAATGGGCATATGAGTGGATTTGATGATCGCAGGTCAGCTTTGGCTGTCATTACTCTGGCATTGTCCATCCTGCTTGAGACAGTGACCCCTACTGGCTTTGAACTCTCCAAGTAGTGTCCCCTACTGGCTGGCCTGGAGGTCGGAAAGGTTTAACCGTCTGTGGTTCTGGAATCGCCAGCACGTGCCAGCACACCCAAACTTTTCTTACGTGGTGTTTGGGTTCTGAATTTAGATCTTTGTGCTTGTAAAGCTATTACAGCAATGGCTGAGCCCTCCTCTAAGTTGTTGTTCTAAAAACAATACCGTTGTGACCATGCTCTACCACTGGGACCCACACTAAGAGCCAAATCCCGAGGAAGGGCCAAGCAGACTTGCTGGCCCGGGAAGCCCCGAAGGAACCACGCCCTTCCTTGATCCGAGTATGGATAGAGCCGGTCTACCGCACCTCCTGTCAGTGTGAGTTCTCCCCGTCCTTGTTTGGCTCTCTCCACTCATCAGGGACGGGACGCCGACTAAAGCGAGGTCCTGAGCAGGAAGCTTCGCCTTTCAGAGTTTCTCCTTCCTCAGTCCAGACTAAGTCCCCAGGCTGGCCGGGCCGCAACCCTCAGGGGCTTCCTGGTTTTGCCTCCTCCATGCTGAGGTTTCGAGCATGAACCGCCTTGCCAGGTGTCCTTTTTCTTTTCCTTCGAGACTATTCTCTATGTAACAGTCCTGGCTGTCCTGGAACTCGCTCTGCAGACCACCAGGCTGTCTTGGAGCTCACCGAGATCCGCCTGCCTTAGTCTCCTGAGTGCTGGGATTAAAGTGCTCCACCCCAATCCCCGCGCCCTGTGTCTTTTTTTTTTAACATGATATTTTAGGTACGGTTTCCATTGCTGTGATGAAACATCACAACCAAAGGCAGGTTGGGGGGAAAGAGTTTCATTTTACAGCTTGACGTGCATCACCCAGGGAGTCGAGACAGGAAGACAGACTGGCCAGGAACCTGAAGGCAGGGACTGAAGAGAGGCCATGGAGGACGCTGCTTACTGGCTTTCTCAGCCTGCTGGCACACAGTGCCCAGGGCCACCACCCCAGGGAGACCTGGGACCTCCCGCATCAATCAGTGCGCAGTTGCCCACAGGCCAGTCTGGTGGGGGCGTTTCCTCAACTGAGGTTCCCCATCCCGAATGACTCTAACCTGTGTCAGGGTGACACAAAAACCAGCCAGCACGCCCTGGCGTCTGGAGGTCAAACATAGGTCCTTGTGGTTACAAGACAGCACTTGCAAACTGACGGAGCCGTTTCTCTCTCCATGTCGCTTTGTCTGTCTCTACGAGTGTTACACACGTGCACAACCGCACTGTTTCTCTCTCTCTGTTCTCTCTCTCAATGTTACACACGTGCACAACTGCACTGATTTTCTCTCTCTGTGTTCTCTCTCTGAATGTTACACACAAGCACAACCGCACTCTCTCTCTCAATGTTACACACGTACACAACTGCACTGTTTTCTCTCCATGTGTCTTCTCTCTGTCTCTCTCTCTCACACACACACTCACACATACACACACATACACACACAGTCTTCCTGTCTCACAGGAGATACACCATCTCTCTCTCCGTACTTCTGCCTCTGTGTCACACTCACTCTGTGTCACACTCACTCTGTGTCACACTCACTGTGTCACACTCACTCTGTGTAACTCTGTGTCACACTCACTCTGTATCACACTCACTCTGTGTAACTCTCTGTGTCACACTCACTCTGTGTCACACTCTGTGTAACTCTGTGTCACACTCACTCTGTGTAACTCTCTGTGTCACACTCCCTCTGTGTCACACTCACTCTGTGTAACTCTGTGTAACTCACTGTGCCACACTCACTCTGTGCCACACTTACTCTGTGTTACACTCACTCTGTGTCACACTCACTCTGTGCCACACTTACTCTGTGTCACACTCACTGTGTCACACTCACTGTGTAACTCTCTGTGTCACACTCACTCTGTGTAACTCTCTGTGTCACACTCACTCTGTGCCACACTTACTCTGTGTCACACTCACTCTGTGTCACACTCACTGTGTCACATTCACTCCGTCACACTCACTCTGTGTCACACTCACTGTGCCACACTCACTCTGTGTCACACTCACTGTGTCACACTCATTCTGTGTAACTCTCTGTGTCACACTCACTTATCACACTCACTCTGTGTCACACTCACTCTGTGTCACACTCTGTGTAATTCTCTGTGTTACACTCACTCTGTGTCACACTCACTGTGTCACACTCATTCTGTGTAACTCTGTGTCACACTCACTCTTTGTCACACTCACTCTGTGTTACACTCACTCTGTGTCACACTCTGTGTAATTCTCTGTGTCACACTCACTGTGTCACACTCACTGTGTCACACTCACTGTGTCACACTCACTCTGTGTTACACTCACTCTGTGTCACACTCTGTGTAATTCTGTGTCACACTCACTCTGTGTCACACTCACTCTGTGTCACACTCACTCTGTGTCACACTCATTCTGTGTAACTCTCTGTGTCACACTCACTCTTTGTCACACTCACTCTGTGTTACACTCACTCTGTGTCACACTCTGTGTAATTCTCTGTGTCACACTCACTCTGTGTCACACTCACTCTGTGTAACTCTCTGTGTAACTCACTGTGCCACACTCACTGTGTCACACTCACTCTGTGTCACACTCACTCTGTGTCACACTCACTCTGTGTAACTCTCTGTGTCACACTCACTCTGTGTCACACTCACTCTGTGTCACACTTACTCTGTCACACTCACTCCGTGTAACTCTCTGTGTCACACTCACTCTGTGTAACTCTCTGTGTCACACTCACTCTGTATCACACTCACTCTGTGCAACTCTGTGTCACACTCACTCTGTGTATCTCTCTGTGTCACACTCACTCTGTGTCACACTCATTCTGTGTATCTCTCTGTGTCATATGTTCCATCCCTGTGTCACTCATACACTTTATTTCTCCATGTCTCTCTTTATCTGCCTCTCTGTCCCTGTCTCTGTGTCACACATGCAGTCTGTCTCTGTGTCACAAATGATGATGTCCTCTGCCATACAAAGGACTTTCAGTTTCATAAGGCCCACTTTTTAAATGTTGGTCTTAGCATCTGTGCTGCTGGGTTTCAGAAAGTCCTTCCTGTGCCAATGAGTTCAAGAATATTCTCTACTTTCCCTTCTATCAGATTCAGGGTATGTGGTTTTACATTGAGGTCCTTGATCCACTTGGAGTTGAATATTGAAATAAGTATGAATTATTTGCATTTTATGAAGTCACACAGTTTGAAGATACTTTTCCCCTCCCACTGTGTGTATTTCTGACTTCTTTGTCAAAAACCATTTCCATGAGTGTGTGGTCTTCAATTTGATCCCATTGATCAACATGTCTGTTTTTATGTTGGTACCATGCTGTTTATATTACTATTGCTCTTCAGCACTATGAGATTGGGGAAGATTAATTCTTTTATTAATCAAGGTTGTTTTAGCTATCCTGAGGGGTTTTTTTTGTTGTTGTTGTTTTTATATGAAATTGAAAATTGCCCTTTCAATTTCTGTGAAGAATTATGTTGAGATTTTGAAGGGAATTGTGTTGACTCTGTAGATTGCTTTTGGTATAGTAGCCATTTTCACAAATTAATCCTACTGATCCATGAGCATGGCAGATACTTCCAACTTCTGGTGTCTTCTTTAATGTCTTAAAATTTTCATTATATGAGTCTTTCATTTGCTTGATTAGAGTTATTCCTTTTGGTGGCTAATATGAAAGGTACCATTTCCCTGATTTATTTTCCAGTCTGCTGTTTTCATATAGGAAGCTACTAATTTTCATGTGTTAATTTTGTATCATGCTACTATGCTGAAAGTATTTATCAGCTGTAGGAGTTTCTTGGTGTGGTTTTTAGTGTCTTTTATGTATACAATCATATCATCTGCAAATAAAGATACTTTGATTTCTTTCTTTCCTGCTTGTATCCCCTTGATCTCTCAATTGTCTTATTGCTCTAAGACGTCAAATAATATGTTGAATGAGTATATAGAGAGTAGACAGCCTTATCTTGTTTTAATGGAAATGCTTTGGATTTCTCTCTGTTTAGTTTGATGTTGTCTGTGGGCTTGCTGTAAATTGCTTTTATTTTGCTAAGGTATGTCCCTTGTACTGCTAGTCTTCTGAGACTTTTATAATAGGGATGTTGGCCTTTTATGCATCTAACTAGATGATTATGTGGTGTTTGTCTTTCAGTTTACATGTACGGTGGATTATATTTGTTGATTCTCATTTATTGAATCATCACTGGATGTCTGGGATCTAGCCAACTTGATCATGGTGGATGTTTTTTATATGTACTTACATTTGGTTTGTAAATATTTTATTGAGAAGTTTTATACCTATCTTCTTAAGGGTTATTCCTTCTTCTAATTTCTTCTTCTTCTCCCTTCTCCTCCTCATCCTCCTCTTCCTCTTCCTCCTCTTCCTCCTCCTTCTCCCCCTTCTCTTCTTTTTGGTTAGGTCTTTGTGCGTGGTGGTGGTGTTGCACATTTTTAATCCCAGAATTCAGGAAGCAGAGGCAGGTGGGTCTTTGAGTTTGAGGCCATTTTGGTCTACAGAGAGAGAGTTCTAGGACAGCCAAGGCTACATAAAGAAACCTGGTCTTGGAAAAAAAATAGGTAATGTTCCTTCAACTTCTATTTTGTGGAATAATTTGAGGTGTGTGCTGGTGTTATCTTTTAGATGGTCTGGTTGAATTCTGCCCTGAATTAATCTGGTTCTTAGTTGTGTTTGTTTGTTTTTGGTTGGTATACTTTTAATTACTGCTTCTGTTTCACTAGGAGTTATGTGTCTGTTTAAATTGCTAACCTGATCTTGATTTAATTTTGGGAAGTTGTATATATCAAGAATTCATCCATGGGTCATGGTGGTGCATGCCTTAAATCCCAGCACTTGGGAGGCAGAGGTAGGCAGATCTCTGTGAGTTCCAGGCGAG
The DNA here is from genome assembly GCF_017639785.1 of Mesocricetus auratus. Taxonomy (NCBI): domain Eukaryota; kingdom Metazoa; phylum Chordata; class Mammalia; order Rodentia; family Cricetidae; genus Mesocricetus; species Mesocricetus auratus. Next base: position 10,076,741 of record NW_024429218.1, on the reverse strand, counting down.
CCTGTTCTGTAGAACAAGTTCTAGGACAGGCTCCAAAGCTACAGAGAAGCCCTGTCTTGAAAAACCAAAAAAAAAAGGATTTATCCATTTCTTTTAGATTATCCAGTTTGGTGGAGCATAGATTTCTTTTGAGACAGGGTTTTTCTGTGTAGCCATGACTGTCCTGGAACTTGCTCTGTAGATCAGACTAGCCTCAGAGTCACAAAGGTCAACCTACTCTGCCTCCTAAGTGCTGGGACTAAAGGCATGTGCCACCATGACTGGCTGGAGTACAGATTTTTAGTGTATGTCCTTACGATGCATTTCCTCAGTGTCTGTTGTGATGTCCCCCCCTTTTCTCTAATTTTATTAATTTAGATCTTCCCTCTCATTTTTTAAGTTAATTTGGCCAAGTGTTTGTCAGTCTTACTGATTTTTTCAAATAATCAAGTCTTTCTTTTATTGATTCTTTGTACTTTTTTGTTTGTTTCTATTTTATTGATTTTAGCCCTGAGTATGTGATTATTTCTTGGCATGTACTCTTTTAGCATGTGATTTCTCCTTTTCACTCTAAAGCTTTCAAGTGTGTTGCTACGTTGCTAATATGAGGTCTCTCTAATGTTTTATGTAGACACTTAGTGGTATGAAACTCGCCTCATCACCACATGCATTGTGTCCATAGGTTTGGGTATGTTGTGGTTTTTCCCCCCAGAGACACGATTTCTCTGTGTAATGGTCCTAGCTGTCCTTGAACTTGCTTTGTAGACCTGGCTGACTGCAAACTCACAGAGATCCACCTGCCTCTATCTCCCAAGTTCTGCCTGTCTCTGTTTTCTTTTTATTCAATTAAAAAGTTTGTAATTTCTTTTTGGATTTCTGCCTTGACCCATTTCTCATTCAGCAGTGAGTTGTTCAGTTTTCCTGAGTTTGTATATCTTCTGTTGTTTCTGTTGCTGATATCCTGTTTTAATCCATGGTGATCAGATAGGGTGTTATTTCATTTGTCTTGTATGTGGCCAGTTTTGGAGAACATTCTATGAGCTGCTGAGAAAAACATATGTCCTCTTGTGTTTGACACATGAGTGAATTGTTCTGTAGATATCTGCTAGGTCCATTTGATACATGAAGTTATTTAACTCCAGCATAACTCTGTTTGCTTTTCGTCTGGATGGCTAATCTATTGGTAAGACTGGGCTATTGAAGTCACCACTATCACTGTGTGAGGTCAATATGTTATTTTAGTTGTAGTTTCTCTTTCATGAACTTGAGTGCCCTTGCGTATGGTATATAAATGTTTGCCATTATAATATCCTCTTGATTAACTAAAAAAATCAGTAGCCCTTCTATATACAGATAACAAGTGGGCTGAGAAGAAAATCAGAGAAACATCACCCTTCACAATAGTCACAAATAACATGAAAATATCTTGGCATAACACTAACCAAACAAGTGAAAGACCTGTATGACAAGAACATCAAGTCTTTAAAGAAAGAAATTAAAGAAGATATCAGAAAATAGAAAGATCGGCCATGCTCTTGGATAGGCAGGATCAACATAGTAAAAATGGTAATCCTACCAAAAGTAATCTACAGATTCAATGCAATTCCCATCAAAATCCCAGCACAATTCTTCACAGACCTTGAAAGAGCAATACTCAACAAACAAACAAACAAACCCAGGATAGCCAAAACAATCCTTTACACTGGCTTCAAGCTCTGCTATAGAGCTATAGTCATGAAAACAACTTGGTATTGGCATAAAAACAGACAGTTGGACCCATGGAATCAAATCAAAGACCCCCATATCAACCTACACACCTATGAGCACCTAAGTTTTGACAAAGAAGCTAAAAATAGAGGGAGCCATATAGGTTTAAAGAGAAATCTGGCACTAGGGAATTGCACAGAGACCCACAAGCATGACCCCAGCTAGAAATCTAAGCAATAGAGGAGAGGCTACCTTAAATGCTCTTCCCCTATAATGAGAATGATGACTACCTTAAATGCTACCTTAAAGCTTTCACCCAGTAGCTGATGGAAGCAGAACCAGAGATCCACAGATAAGCACTGAGCCAAACTCCTGGAATCCAGTTTCAGAGAGGGAGTGGTGATGAACAAAGGGGTCAAGACCACTCTGGGGAAATCCACAGAAACAGCTGACCTGAGCAAGTGGGAACTCATGGACTCCAGTCTGATACCTATGGAACCAACATAGGACCAAACCAGGCCTCCTGAATGTGGGTGTCAGCCAGGAGCACTGGGAAGTCTATAGGGCCTCTGGCAGTGGATCCAGGATGTATCCCTAGTGCATGAACGGACTTTACCCATTTCCCATGGAGGGATCTCTCTTAGCCTAGATACACAGGGGAGGCCAAGGCCCTGCTCCAAATGACTTGGCAGATTTTGATGATCCCTCATGGAAAGCTTCACCTTCCCTGGGGAGTGGATGGGGATGGGATGGGGGCTACTGGGGGGCATGGGAGGATGGGAGGGAGAGGGAACTGGGATTGATATTTAAAATAAGAATTGTTTGTAATTTAAATAAAACTTATAAAAAAGATTTTTGCATATTGATAAAAATTTAAGGTTATTTTTTTGTTAGAACATACTATACATATCTTGTTTAAGGTGTTGTACCTATGCAACTCATTTTACAATATAATTTATGTTTATATTCCTTGAAGGTTATTATTATTATTATTAGGATAATAAAGAAATGCAGCTTAACAGTCACCTATTACAATAAAACTTGTAATCATGTTAGGTATGTTTTCAAGGTCAAACAGATATTTTATGTAGATAGGTTGTCTTCAAACACTTCAGAGATCTATAGAATACAGCATTTAAGATGTTTTAGTGATATAAAGTTCTTTTTTATGTCATTGAGACATGTCTGCTCCTAGCAGCATGAAGATGATGCTCATTGAAGATACTCCATATGGAGTTTGCTTTCTTTGTGGCAAAAGTTAAGCCCCTGAGCCAGAAACTGCCCCTTGCCTCACTTGCTGGCAGTATGCTGTCCAAATTGGTCAAGCAGGACACAAATAAAAGTGACTGCCAAACCTTGCCAAGACAAGACAGGACAGTCCATTGAAATTCCTGCTTCACAGAAAAGTCTGTCAGTTATTCTAGGCCTGCAGGCTGAATGCGGATTCCCCAACATTGCAGAGGAACCTTGGGTGACTGTCCAGGCAGCCAGATGTTTCTATCATTTCTCACACTGATTTGGAAGCTGCTTGCTTGCACTTCCTGTTTGCTCCTTTAATATTATTTCCTTCTTGGGTCTCTGAGTAAGTGGAAGATTAGATAGTTATAGTTTTCCTTGTTAACAGATTCAGAAAAGAGCTGGCTGGTGGTGGCACAACCTTCAATCTCAGCAGCCTGGTCTACAGAGTGAGTTCCAGGATAGGCTACAATGCTACACAGAGAAACCATGTCTCGAAAAGAAAATAAGAAAATCCAAATTCAGGAAAGAAACTAAAAAGGTGTTAAGTGTATAAGGTTGAGAGACATCAAAAGTTGTAATCCAAATTAGGATAGAAAGTTAGGTACAACACTTTAGACTCACCAAGATAGGGTAGATAATGGGGTATTTTCTCTGAATTTTTCAATAGCAAATGGACTATGAGTTGTTATTGTAATTCTTACCTATGTATAATTGTATATAGTTATTGTAATTATTGCATATAGTTTTACTATATTAGTTAAAACCTTCCCTTTTTAGCCAGGCAGTGGTGGCACATGCCTGTAATGCCAGTACTTGGGAGGCAGAGGCAGGTGGATCTCTGAGTTCCAGGACAGCCAGGGCCACACAGAGAGACTGTCTGGAAAAACCAACACCCTCCCAAAGAAAACCCTTCCCTTTTTATTTAGACAAAAAGGGAAATGAGTAATATTTTGTTCATGTTCTGATAATAAAGCTTGCTTGAAGTCAGAGGATGGAGCTATCCACTAACTGACTAAAATTAACCATGGATGTTTGGAGGACTTTGGACAGATAGGAGACAGGAAGCAGTAAGGCGGGGGTAGGGGGGTAGGGGTGTGGGGGGGAGGATATTGGCCCCTTTTGGAGGATGGAACAAAGAAGGTAGGAGGTGACTGATGACTTCGTTGTTCTCTGATTTTTCAGGCTCTTTTACCCCTATATCTGACTCCTGAATTTTTATCAATAAAAAAATAATTAGATTAAGGCTTCAAGCTAGGGGAACCTAACACCAAGACGTTGACACAATGGACAGGATGTGTGGCAGGATGAACTCCAGCAAGCAGGCTGCAATAGGTCAAGAATAAGTCTTGAGACAGGGAGAAGAGGACTAGAAACCTTGGGTCTTCACCAAGGGGTGGAGTCCCCAGTGGAGAGAGTTGGGTGGGGATGAGGGACTCCTGTGAGCAGGCTGCTGCAGGCTTAAGAATAAGTCTACACAGAGCTTAATGGAGAGAGGGAACAATAACCCCAATCTCCTACCTGAATACCAGCGCAGAGTGGGCACTGGGTCCCCGGTAGAAAGTATTTCTGGGCATTGTGACCTTTTCAGAGATCCTTACTGCTATTGTACCTCCTTTCTCCTCCTTCTGTTGTCTCCTTCCCTCTCTCTAATTAGAGTACTCCCTTTCCTGTTTCCCTAATCAGATCGTGTGTACACTGCCTCCCACTCTTTATCATTCCCCTGTCCCTACACCAGCGATGGTCCCTACAGCTTTACTACTTTCAGCAGCTATTCAATATATGTTCTCACATCTGAAGATTTGACGCTAGGAGGGTCTAATGAGAGAGAACTGGGTTACATCACTCAGCACGCTCTTTGCTAGTTTGAGCTCTTTACCGCTGAAGTTCACAATTTCTTCTTTCTTTACAGCTTAGCAGTACTCAATACACATTTCCTAGCTATTGCAGTAGGGCACCGATGAACATGGGTGAGCAAGTCTCTGTTAGGCAGGATGCTGTGGAATATTCCTTTAAACCGTGTAAAGATGTGACACTGTTATTTGTTTAGTAGGAAACTGAGTGGTCTTTAGCTATGCAGGAAGAGGTTAGGGAGGACTTCTGGGGAAAGAGAAAGGTGGGCTGCCAGTGAGACATGGAGAAGCAGGATGGGCAGTCCAGAGTAAAGGTAAACTGAGCCATGTAAAAGAATGTATGTTTAAAAACAAGGGTTAATTCAAGTTATAAGAGCTAGCTAAGAACAAGCCTAAGCTAAGGCCAGGGTTTCATAATTAATAAGTCCCCATGCCATTATTTATGAGCTGCTAGCTCAAGAAAAATCCATCTACAACAGGATATCAAGTCCTTGGCATGTGGTAGATTTAATTTCAGTATGTAAATAGCTTTTAGAAAGATGGTTATTTTCATATTAATTCTAGCAATCAATAAATTCAGGCTGTCTCTATTTTCTAGTGACGTACTCAATCTTTTGCTTCAGAGATTTAAAATTTTCATTGTAAAGGTCCTTCAGTTCCTTAGTTATGTTTATTCCTAAATATTTTATTTTTCTTGAGACTATTATGAGTGGGAGTATGTACTTGGTCTCCTTCTTTATATGTTTGTTGTTGGTGTATAGAAAATCTAGTGATTTTTGCAAGTTAAGTCTGTATCTGACAACATGGATTAATTGATTTATCATTGCTAGATGTTTTCTGGTAAATTTGGGGGTCTCTAATGTATGGTATCACAGCATCTGCAAAAAGGGATACTTTGACTTCTTTCCAGACTTGTGTTCATTTAATTTTCTTCTCTTGCTGTATTGCTTTAACTGCTACTTCACACACAATATTGAAAAGGAGTTGGAAATAATGGACATCCCTGTCTCACTTGTCTCCAGTAGGATTTCCAGCATAGTGGAGCCCAGGATTGTGAATCTCCCCCCTATTATACCCTGAGCATCTTTGGTTTCTGTTGTGATGTTTACCTGTTTATTTCTGAGTCTGTTAATTTGGGTGCTCTCTTCCTTCCTTCCTCCCTCCCTGCCTCCCTCCCTTCCTTCCTTCCTTCCTTTCTTTTTTTTTTTTTTTTTTTGGTTTTTAGAGACAGGGTTTCTCTGTGGCTTTGGAGGCTGTCCTGGAACTCACTTTGTAGACCAGGCTGGCCTCGAACTCACAGAGATCCGCCTGCCTCTGCCTCCCAAGTGCTGGGATTAAAGGCATGCGCCACCAACGCCTGGCCCTTCCTTCCTTTCTATCTCTCTCCTCCCTCCCTTCCTTTCTTCTTTCCTTCTTTCTGTTACTAGAATCAAGGGTCTTTCCATTTCTTTTATCTTCTCTAACATCAAACTCTTAAGTTTCTTGATTCCTTTGTTTTTATTCTGTTGGTTTCTACTCTGATTTTCATGATTTCCTGCCATCAACTGGATTTGAATATGGTTGGTTCTTGTTTTTCCAAATTCTTGTAGTGTGTTAAAGCCATTAATGGGTGCTCTTTCTGAATCTTTGGATATAGGTATTTAGAGCTATAATATTCCCTGATGTGGATGCTTTCTATGTCTCCCAGGGCTTTTATTGTGTCCTCTTTTGATTTTCATTTACTTCCAGAAAGTTTTTTGTTTGTTTATTTCTTGTTTATTCTTCTTTGGACATTCATCATTCAGTAATGAGTTGTTTAATCTCCATGAATTTGTATGCTTTCATTTTGTTTCCTTGTTTGTTTGAGACAGGGTTTCACTGTGTAGATCTGACTGTCCTGGAACTTGCTCTATAGATCAGGCTGGCATTGAACTCAGAGATCTGCCTGCCTCTGCCTCCAAAGTTCTTGGATTAAAGGATAAATTTATATGTTTATTAGAGATTTCGTATATACACAAGAGTGTTATAGCTGGATCTTTTTTTTTAAGATTTTATTTATTATATACACAGCGTTCTGTCTGCTTGTATGCCTGAAGGTCAGAAGAAGGCACAGGTCTCATTATGGATGGTTGTGAGCCACCATGTGGTTGCTGGGAATTGAACTCAGGACCTCTGGAAGAGCCGTCAGTGCTCTTAACCTCTGAGCCATCTCTCCAGCCCCTATAGCTGGATCTTAAGGTCAGTCTATTACCATCTTTCTGATAATCATCGACACTGATTTCCACTCACACTCATTGTACTCCCACCAGCAATAGATGAGCATTCCCCTTACTCCACATCCTTACCAGCATGCGCTATCTTTATTTTATCTATCTTGGACATTCTGGTTGGTATGAGATGAAATCTGAAACTATTTTTAATTTACATTTCCCTGATGACTAAGGATGTTGAACATTTATTTAAGTGCTTCTCAGACTTTGGAATTTTCTCCTCTGAGAATTCTCTGCTCAGTTCTGTATCCTATTTTTAATTGGATTATTTGTTTCCTTGATGTTCAAGAATTTTTACCTTTATGTGTTTTGGTTACTAGTCTCTATAGGATATGTAGTTGGTAAAAGTCTTCCCCATTCTATAACCTGCCCTTTTTTCAGTTGATGATGTCCTGTGTCATACAGAAGCTTTTCAGTTTCTTGAGTTTCCATTGAGTAATTATTGGTCAGTGCCAACACTATCTGTGTTCTGTTCAGAAAGTCCTTTCCTGTGCCAAGGAGTCCAAGACTATTTCCCACTGTCTCTTCTGTCAGACTCAGGGTGCCTGCCCTTCTGTTGAGGTCCTCATTCCATCTGGATTTGAGTTCCCTGTAGGTGGTAAAGTAAGGATCTACTCTCATACTTCTGCATGCAGCCACCAGTTTTACCAACACCATTTGGTGGGGATGTTACTCTTTATCTATTCTGGTTGGTTTGATTTGAAGTGTATTTTGTCAAATTTTAAGACAGTAATGTCTGCTTAGTTTCTCCTCCCATTTGATTGGATTGCTTTTGTCCATAAATTGTGTCTGTCTTTAAACCTAAAATGTTTTTCTTTTAGACAACAGGTAGATTTTTGTTTCTTCATCAATTCAATTCTTTTGATTGGAGAATTAAGGCCAATGACAATGTAATAATTGGAATGAGTGTGGGTTAATCATGATCATTGTGTCTTGATTTTGGCAGTGTTATTTGACCTTTGTGTTATAATAATTATGACTTCGCATTTCTCCCACAGTCTCTGTACTCTGCTTCTTCTTCTCTTGAGCTTGAAATGTTACTTCCTGTATTTCCTTAGGTTTGGATTTTTTTTTAGATATAAAATTTTAGCCTATTTAAAGAAAACAAAGTGTTCATTTTCTCTCAGTTATGGTGGGTGGGTTTCTGGGTGTGTTGCTCTAGGCTGGTTTTTTAGGACTTAGAGTTCACTTGTCCAGGTTCTTCTGCTCTCACAGTTTCTATTAAGAAATCAGCTGTTTTTCCTTTAAGTCATTTGCATTTTTGTCTTGGATATTTCCATACACTTTGTTTGTTCTGTATAATTAGTGTTTTCAACATGATATCCCCTTGGGTTTTTTTTCTCTTGTTGTCTTTGGTCTTCTGTCCTCGTCTTCTATCTATATAGTGTGTGTTTCGTTAGTACTGGGAAGATTTTTCCCGTGATACTGTTGAAGATCTGGTCTAGTCCACTGAATTGAGATTCTTCAATAATTTGAAGACTTGGTTTTTGTTCATGATCTTCCACAATTCCTGTATATTCCTTTCCTGTGTGTAACTTTTCCTGTTCCTAGCTAATTACTCTAGATGCTCCAGATGCTCTGCTTTATATTTGAGTTATGATGCCCTGTCTTCTGCTTTCTTTAGTCTATGTATAAGGCTTTCCTTTGAATCTGAGAGTTGAACTATTGGGTTTTTATTCCATCTTGATTTCAGTTTCAGCCCTCTTAAGCATTTTCATCTCCTTACTGAATTGCATTTTTCAAGTCTTGGGTTGTCTATGGCATTTTCATCAGCCTCCTGTTTGTGTATCCTTGGGCACCACTTAGATGTTTATTCTTCTTAAGCTCTTTATCCTCAATTTCTCTGAGTCTTAGTTTGATTCTCTGTGTATGTGTCGCTCTCCCTCTCTCTCTGTCTCTCTCAGTTTCTGTCTTTCTCTCTCTCTGTCTCTCTCTCTCTCTGTCTCTCTCTGTCTCTCTCTCTCTCTGTCTCTGTCTCTCTCTCTCTCTCTCTCTCTCTCTCTCTCTGTTTGTGTGTTCTTTGAACTCCTTGTATTATTTGTGTACTTAATGATTCTCATATTTCATTGGGACTCAAATCAAAATTCCTGAATGTCAAGCATTTCTACAGGACTGGTGGACACTAAAGAGAGGACACTGGCTTGATCTTTTTAAAAAATAGATTCTTCTCTCATACAATAATCCCAACCACAGTTTCCCCTTCCTCATTTCCTCCTTGAAACCCCCACCTCCTCACTTCCCAGATCTATTCCCCCTCTGCTTCTTCACCAGAAAACAGCAGGTCTCCAAGAGATGACAGAAAGACAAGATACAATAGGACAAGGCTAAAACCCTCCAATAGAGGTTGGATAAGACACCCCTATAAGAGGAAAAGAGACACACCCACATCCATTGTCAGGATTCCCACAAAAACCCAAGTTAACAGCCATAACATATATACAGAGAACCTGTTGGTGACCCATGCATTTTGTGAGTTTGCTGCTTCTTTCTCTGAGCCCCTATGATCCCTGCTTCGTTATTTGAGTGGGCCATGTCTACCTCATGGCCTCCATTCCCTCTGTCTCCTTCAATCTTTCCTCCCTTTCTTCCACAAGGTGCTCAAGCTCTGAAGGGAGGGGCCTGATGGAGACCTCCAATTGAGACGGTCTCTCCAAATAATGTCTCTGCACCAGCTCCCATTTGCTGCCTGAAGAAGCCTCTCTGATTATGACTAAAATGAGTACAGCAGAATCTCATTAGGAATCATTTCTCTTTTTTCCCACTTGTATTTGGACCCTAGGCCTCTAGCTGTCCAGTTTCTGATTCCTGTACATCCAGGTAGTTTAGTGCATGGGGCTCCTTCTTGTGGCTTGGGCCTCGAGTTAAAGAAGACACTGATTTGTCACTCCCATAAGTTCTGGGCCACCATTGCCCAGCACATCCTGCATGCAGGACAGCCTCCAAAACAACACAGAGAAACCCTATCTCAAAAAACAGATAAACAAAAAGCTAATATCCAATTATAAGTTAATGCATACCACATTTGCCTTTCTGAATCTAGGTTACCTCACTCCGGGTGATTTTTTTTTCTAGTTCCATCCATTTGCCTGAAAGTCTCATGTAATTTTTTACCAGCTGAATAACATTGCATTCTGTATATGTACCACGTTTTCTTTATCCATTTTTCAGTAGATGAACATATGAATTGTTTCCAGTTTCTGGCTGTTATGAATAACACTGCTATGAACATAGTTGAGCAAGTGTCCTTGCTGTGTGATAGAGCATCCTTTGGCTATATGCTCAAGAGTGGTAGAGCTAGTCATAAGGCAGAGATTCCCAACTTTGCAAGAAATCACCATATTGATTTCCATAGTGACTGTACAACTTGGTACTCCCACCAGAAGTGGAGGAGTATTCCACTGAAAAAGATATCAGAACATTTACAAGATCTTCCATGCTTATGGATTTCTAGGATTAAAATAGTAAAAACAGTCGTTCTACCAAAAACAATGGGTACAGATTCAAGGTACTCTTCAACAAAATTCCAACACAATTCTGACAGACCTTAAAAGGACAATTCTGAACTTCATATGGAAAAACAAAAGCCAGGGTAGCTAAAACAGTCATGAACAATAAAGAATTACTAGAGGTATCCCCATCCCTTATTTCAAGTTGTACTACAGAACTATAGTAATGAAAACTGCTTGGTGTTGGCATGAAAACAGAAACGTTGGTCAATGGAATCAAAACGAAGATCGAGACACAGGCAGACATACAGGCACGGAGGCCAGATGAGGCTAGAACACTGAACAAGAGTCCCAGGGTAGATCTGGTAGGTTGGGGGAGAAGGTGTAGATAATCAGACATATGAAGTTAGACTCTGGAAAATGGCATGGGAGATCTGGCTGGGAGCAGAGTTTGGGTGAATCAGAAGGGACCCATGGATGGTGGCAGGTATGTAGTGGTTGGCTGCAGGGTAGTCAGGGTATCCAGCCTAGGCTGGGACACTGGCTGTTGGATCTGAGGTAGATGCTGTGGTTTGGGATAAGGGGAGACGGGGAGCATCAGGGAGACGCATCAGGCTGGACTCTTAAGAAGGATGTGGGAGGTCTGGCTGGTGGAGAGGTTGGATGCAGCACAGATGGATCCTGACAATCTCTTAAAATACTTGTCCTTTGTAGACTCTGAAGTCCTTTGTGTACATGCCCAGGAGTGGTATACAGTCGTGTGGCCACTCTACTTCTAGTGTTTGGAGAAGCTCTAAGAGTGATTTCCAGGCAGAGGCAGGCAGATCTTTGTGAATTTGAGGTCAGACTGGTCTACAGAGCAAGTTCCAGGACAGCCTTCAAAACAATACAGAGAAACCCTGTATTGAGAAAAAATAAAAGAGTGATTTCCAAAGTGTCTGCACTGGTGAGCATTTCTCCCAACTCTGTGCAAGAGCTGCCTTAGCCTCACATCCACCCCGGCATGCTGACATTTGTATTCCCAGTCATGAGTGGTCTGATTACGTGAGATGGAGTTTTAGCCTGAATTTCCCTGATGGCTAAAAAGTTGAACACTTTTAAATGTGCTTATTAGGCATTTCTTTTTTTTTTCTTTTGAGAACTTACATTCCTTTCCATAGGTCATTCTTCTGGGTTGTTTATTGTCACGGTGTTTAAATTTTGTGGACATTGTATATTTGGGATGTCTAACCCTGTAAATCTGTGGTCCTGGGTTGGGATGACTTCCAGTTGCTCCAGGGTAAACTCTTTCGTTCCTCTGAAGGGAGAGTCGTGTTTTTGTGTCCACACAGCCTTACTTCATCCCCTCAGAGGGGTGAGCCTCCTGCACACCATCCTCCTGGGTAATTAGTGCCCTCTCCTGCCCCTGCTGTGTACACCCCATTTGTCATTTAATCAACTTGATCAACTGCCAAGTTCTTTCCCCTGCTAAGATCTTCCAGTGTTAGCTCTCCCGAGTGTCTCTGTGAACTATCAGTGCCTGAACTTGCTGCGTTACAAGTGTGAGCATTGCAGCCCCTCCCTTCAACTGTAGAATGCACTTCCTCCTTGTTCTTCAGCACATCCTTGTCCACACAGCCACTTCCTGGTACTCACTGTTTCAAGGAGCTGCCATCCGTGGCTTTCTTAGCTGAATTCTGAATGTAACAGCCAACAACATACCAGAAAATAGCATGACACAGTCTCTTGAGTAAGTATCTGAGACTTCCGCCATCCTATGGGACAGACAGAAGACTCACTCTACGGCAGTGAGGATAACAGGAGTAGAGATTTAGTGTCAAGGGAAGTAAACACACAGCAGGCTGAAAAATCGGAGAATGGCAGCCAATGACAGAAATAATATGTGAAATGATGTTTATAGCAGATGACTGTATTTCCACAATATAATATCGTGTGTGTTCCCGTTGTCTCCCCTGCTTCTTCTAACCAAATGGTGTTTCAATAAATATTGCTTTGGGGACATAAACCCTGGGTTAACAGAACCTGGCAGCAGCTAATGCACCAGCTGCTTTCACAGCTTCGAGTAGGACTTAGTGGTCACAAGCACATGACCCATATGCCCTGGACACCACATGAATGGTCTGACCCCTCCCCCAAGGACCTCTGACTGCCAGGTTCTACTCTGAGAACACTCTAACAGCTCTAGCTGCCGGGCCCTACCCCCACCCTACAGAGTAAAAATTCAATATCTGGACATGAAATCCCACCAATCTCCACCCTGGAAAGCTCCCCTCTCAAAAGTTCCACTCCTTCGAAAGAAGCAGGCCTCTCCCTGGGGCCTGGGCAACCTGGCCCTGTTCCTGCTCCCGACTCCTCTCTTTCTCAGTCCCCAAGGTTTCTCCTCAGCACCCACTTGTCACCCTGTGCCAGTCCTCTCCTGGGCCTGGGCCTTCTCATTAGGGAGCCTTTCCTTGTCATAGAGTCTCTATAATCCTCAGGCTCTCCCTGCCCCAGGATTTCTCTTCTCCTGGTGACCTTCCCTCTCCCCAGGATCCATCATTGACAAGTGATCGCTCCTCCCTCACAGCTGTCAAAGGTTGCATGGCTGCATAAGGATTCTGCATGCAGAAACCAGCATGGTTACATTTTGCATGCATTAGGTGGCTGCATAAGGGCTATGCATGCAGAAACCATGCAGGATTGGCCCGAGCAGAGCTGGGCCAAAAGCAGCTCATGACTCCAGTTTCAATGGCCCCAACTGCTGAGACTCATTCTAAGCCTCTCCCATTCATTACCTTTATAAGCAAGCGCTCCCGCCCATTCTCTCTCTCTCTCCATTTCTGCTCCTGATCGGTTAACAACTACCCCTCCCTTTGCTCCCTTTCCTAATAAACTTCATGTGGATTTGTTGAATTTGGTGGATTCTGGTTCATCGCCCAAAGCTGAAGCAAAGAACAACAGTGAGTCCAAAATAAAAATAAATGCTTTTAGCAAAGATACTTTCTAAGTATGTGCTATGAAATCACATATCTTATCCACTGGTTAAAATTCCTTAATAATTGAATACATGATGCCTCCAGGACTGTTAAGATGTTGTAATAATTGTATTTTAGATTTCATTTTCTGGATTTTTAAACACAGAACAAATATATCTAATAAAATGTTTTCTGGGGGCTGGAGAAAAGACTCTATGAGTAAGAGCACTTTATACTATTAGAGCACATAAGAGCTTAGTCCCCAACACCATGCAGATGGTAACAGCACCTGTAACTGAGCTGCAAAAAACATCACATCCTCCTATGGCCTCTGCGGGCATCTGCAGCTATGCCAGCACACACACATACAAGCAAATAATAAACAGAAAAATCAAAGGAGATAAACTTCCCGTTTTACAACTGAATTTAGGTTTCAGTTCTCTAAGAGGGGCAAAAATGTGTCTCTCCCAAACAGGTGGGAGGCATTTATCAACAAATTGTATTCAGGTTCAAGGGTGAGAACACATTCAAGGCCTTCAATCAGCCCCACAGTATCTCAAGACAATGACCAAATAGGGACAGACCTTGGGAATTGTCCAAACATGCCCAAAGATGGAAGAATTGTAGCTCTAAACCATGTTAGCCCTAGCCGATCAAAAATGTCCCAATGTAATGCCACTAACTCAGCCAATCACAGATAGGTTAACCTAACTGTCCTTGGAATGCCCCTTGGCTGTGCTTAAAGGACACTGCACACTCCCCTCACGGCCGTCGCCATTTTGTACAGGTGAACGGCACCACACAGCTGGTATAGTAAATAAATGTGCTTGCTGGTTGCATGTGTGAATGATGGTCCTTTGTGGGACTTCTCTTGGATCCTAACAAAAATCACCATGAAGGAGACTGGCTAATCTTCCGGAGGGATGATGGGCCTTCAGCTCCAATGATGACTGCTCTTCGAATGATGCTCAAGGTTGCCCAATAAGATCTGAACTCAAATAATGTAAACCTGCAATAACTTTTACAGTCTATGAGAATGATGAGGACAACTGTCATAGAAGTCTTGCAGACATATGGGCAGCAATGTGGAGAGAACCTGTAACATTCTTAGAGTGTATTTCTGTGATGACTGACATGTGTGCTCAGTCTTCCAAGACTGATGTCCTCACATTATATCTATGCCAGATTTTTATTTATGCTTCATGACTTGCAGCTCCTGGTGGAAAAAGACCATGACATTTGGGGCACACATTTCAGGATAGGGCTGAACAATTTGTTGCATGATGTATGGCTGTGTAACTTGATGTCCTGACTAATGACACATTCTCTCCCAGAATCTGCTCTGCTCCACGTTATCTTCCCATGAGACTTTAAAAGGACATCAATCTTTAGATGTGAGAACATACCCTGAGATGCCTGCAGTAGCCAGGAAAATGAAAGGGACTATTGACGAGGTGGGGTAGCAAATCAATAAAGAAGCTGAGACCTTTTAAAATAATTTTGGCTTTTAAGATTACAACAAAATCAAATAATTTCCCACTTCCTTGTCCTCCCCTAAATCCTCCATGCACCCACCTCCCACTCTCTTTCTAATTCAAAGCCTCTCTTTCTTTAATTGGACACACACACACACACACACACACACACACACACACACACACACCATCTGCTCAGGGAGTGTGATGTTACTTGTGTGACTGTTTTCAAGGCTGACCACTTGGTATTGGTAACCCAGTGGTGTGCTCTTCCTGGAGAAGACTAGTGCTCCCTGTGTCCGCATGCATCCAACTTTGGTTTGCATTTGGCTTGTTCAGAAAGTCCATTCATTTCTTTCCTGAAGTCACAGCATTTGGTCTTCCTGGATAGACTGAAAAGAACTCCTTGGGCTGTGGTATGGAGCTGCGTGCGTATCACCAGTGACATCTGATAGTCCTCCTTTTTCTAGTATGGATATATCACTTTTGTATATATTACAGGAAAAGAAAGGGCTAACCTCGAGGTACATCTATGGAGTTTCTGTTAGTTGGCCACAGTTAATGAAGAAGTATAAGCATGCGCCCTAACATGTAGACCTACGGAGTAGGATAGATTTTGAGAACACCTTTAACACTGAGCACAGTAATTATAGGTGATGTCATATGGGAGGGTCTTGCTATTTTTATTTTGGGCTCACCAAAGGCAGGATGAATCTTTAGCATCTTGATCTTAAGTAATCTGTGGAAAACTTGGAAAGCACATAGGTAAGTCATAGACTTAAATCTGAAACTGTCTTTTTTCAAAAACACTGTTTTAACCTGGAAAGCCAAAATAACCCTGAGGGGTTGACAAACAACATTGGAGGAAATACAGTTCCAGTTCATAAAAGCAGTATGGCATTGTCACAAAAGCAGACATGTAGACCAGAGAACAAAACCAAAGTCCCAAATATGAGTACATGTTACTTTGGCCATTTAATATTTGACAAAGATGCCAAAAACATAAACTGCAGAAAAGAGTGCATCTTCAGCAATGGTGCTTGGAAACTGGATGTCCTCAAGCAGAAGAAGGAAACTAGACCTGTGTCTCCCACATCACACAAAACTAACTCCAAATACATCAAGCACTAAACATAAAGCACTGCAAATACCAGAAGAAAGGACAGGGAGTTCCCTATCTGATACAAGTATAGGGCAGGAATTTCTGAACAGCAGTCCATTTGCATTAGAGTTAAGGCCAACACCTGATAAGTGGGACTTACCAGAGCTCAAAAGCTTTGAGACAGATACAGAAATAAATGACCAGGTGAAGAGGAAGCCCCCAGAATGGCCTTGAATCTTTGTCAGCCGAACATCCACAGAGGAATGATATCCTGAATATACAAAGAGCTCAGAAAACAAAGAGCCCAGCCTAATTGTCTTCAGAGAGTCTTCATCCAGCACATGATGGGAACAGTTGCAGACCCTCAGCCAAATATCAGGCTGAGCTCTGGGAATCCTTCAGAAGAGACAGGGGAAGGATTGTAGGAGCCAAAGAGGCCAAGGACATCACAAGAAAACCCACACAATCAACTAACATGACTCATAGGGGGCTCACAGCATCTGAAGTGACAACCAGGGAGCCTGCATGGGATTGAGCAAGGCCCTCTGCACATGTGTGACAGCTGTATAGTTCGTCCTCCTGTGGGACTCCTAACAGTGGGAACAGGAGCTGTCCCCAGCTCTTTGCCAACTTTTGGGATCCTAATCCTCATCCATTGGTGCCTTTCACCAAGGTGAGGAGCTGAGTCTTGCTACAACTTGATGTGCCCTGCTTTGTTGACAGCCAGGGGAGGTCTGTGATTTCTGAACAGAAAAGGAGGAGGAGTGATTTGGGGGACAGATGGGAAGTGTGTAGTGGAAGGACAGGGAGGAGAGGAGGAAGGGGAAAACGGGACCGGGATGTGATTAAATACATTTAAAATAAAATTAAAACAAAACATATCAAAACACCAAAACAATAACCCACTGAAAAATAGGTCTTACGTCCTGAATAGATACTTCTCAAAAGGAGAAAAAAAAAACCTGTCTAAGAAATATCTCAAAACCTGTTCATTATCCTTAGCAATTAGGGAAATGCAAATCAAAACAACGTTGAGATTTCATCTTACGCCAATCAGAAGGACAAAGGCCAACAGAACAACCTACAACAAATCATGGGTGCAAAGGGAACGAACATTGGCTCCCTGCTGGTGGGATTGATTACGACCCAGCTACCCCACGCCCTCCTCCACAGGCCCTTGTTCCAACCATGTGCACAGCTCTGCTCCCAACAGCTAGGAGATGCAAGCCACAAAAACGACCTACAGCTGGCAGTGAATAACGAAAATATCATCGAGAGAGGCCAGTGAGTCCTGTGAAGACAAAGGCTGTCTGTGGCGCGTTCTCCCCAATCAGAGGCCTCGACCTCCAGATGTTCAGATGTGAGTGCATGGCCCAGGGCAGCTGCAGAAACCAGGAACAGAAAACAGGGCGATTGCCAGGCTAGGGGAGTTGAGGAGCAGTGCGGGGTGGGTGACAGAGGGGTTGGCGAGCAGTAGGGGGTGTGACAGGGTGCATGTGATCTCATCAGGGAGGCAGAACGGGGCTTTTTAGGGAGAATGGGGGAGGTCAATACAGAGAAGGATGGAGGAGGGAAAGTAACCAGGATGTCTGAAAGAGCTTCAGAGAATCGCACTGTAAGTATTACAGGTGAGATGCAAAGGTATCCTGGCAGCCAGAAGTCAAGGGACACCACAAAGTGACGCCACACAACAAACCTCACACAAGGCATTGGGGGGGGGAAGCAGGAGGGTGGCTGCCTCTCCTTGGGTGGGAAACATCGGAGAACTGAACAAGACATCGGGCTCACACAGAGCTGCTTTGGAAGGAGTGGAACTTTTGAGAGTAGAGCTTTCCAGGGTGGGGATTGGTGGGATTTCAGTCTCAGAGACTGGGATTTTTACTCTGTAGGGTGGGGGTACGGTCCAGCAGTTAGGACACTTACAGTGTTCTGAGGGTAGAACCCAGCAGTCAGAGGTCCTTGGGGGAGGGGTCTGGCTATTCATATGGCTTGAGGGGCTTACACACACTCAACTGTTTACCTAAAAAAGTGGAATCCAGTTGTAGAGAGGGAGGAGTGATGAGCAAAGGGGGTCAAGACCATGCTGGGGAAACCCACAGAAACAGCTGACCTGAACAAGTGGGAGCGCAGGAACCCCTTTCTGACAGCTGGAGAACCAGCATAGGATCAAACCAGGTCCCCTGAATGTGGGTGTCATTTGGGAGGCCTGGGTCTCTGGCAGTGGAACCAGCATTTATCTCTAGTGCATGAATGGGCTTTGGGAGCCCATTCCCTATGGCTGGATACTCTCAGCGCAGAGACATGGGGGAGGGCCTAGGCCCTGCCCCAAATGATGTGACAGACTTTGAAAATCCCCCATGGGAGGCCTCACCTTCCCTGAGGAGTGGATGGGGGATGGGACGGGGGATTGGTGGGGAGAATGGGAGGTTGGGAGGGAGAGGGAATTGGGATTAATAAAATAAGATTGTTTTTAATTTAAATAAAATAATAAAAGCTATAATATGCATACTTCTTTATATAAATATATATACAAAGTTTTCTTCTTTAACGTATCTTGGCTACTGGTGCTCCTTCTAAAAACCAAATATCACCTGTTTTAGTTAGGGTTTGCCTTGCTGCTATGAAACGCCATGACCAAAAGTCAAGTTTGGGAGGGAGGGGTTTATTTGTCCTACACTTCCATATCGCTGTTCATCGTGCTAGGCTCCGGTCTGTGAATATAGCAGAACGCCATTAGAAATCACTGAATCGACTTTTTTTGCCAGTCATATTTGGTTCCATCCTAGGTCTTTGGGCTATCCAGCCTCTGGCTCCTGGCACTTGAGTCAGTATCAGGCATAGGCGCCCACTCATGGCAGTAGCACAGGTCTCAAGTTGGACCAGTCAGGCAGGACAAATTGTAGGCCAACCGTTTTGGCTGTATTGGTGTCCCAGTCTCTCCTAGTTAGAGAAGATGGAGGCATTTTCTTAATTGAGGTTCTTTTTTCCTCACAGATAACTTTACTTTGTATTAAGTTGACATAAAACTACCCAACACATCGCCTAAAAAACCTTAATACCATCAGGCATGAGAAGCCCATTTTGAGTTGTTGGCCTGGGCTGTTCAAGAGACCCACCCCCAATACATACAGCTTACAGTTGTTGACCTTGGTTTCCCCCAGAGGTGGAAAGTAAGTCTCTATTGTTGAAGACATCATGCTTTTCTGAAACAGGCCCTAGAGACCCCTGTGCTGGAATTGACCTGAATACCTCCTCCCTAAGGACTAGCTTCGTGGTGCAAGAAGGCTCCATGTAAACGTCCAAAGAAGAGAAGCAGCCAACACTCCTACCCAGCTGTGATGGGCATGAACCACATCAATGGCTAACAGGTCACGGTAACCCTAAGGGTGCAGTGGTGGCATACATACCTCTGTGATAATCAACAGCGCTCCAAATAGGCTTAAGACCTGCTCACCAGGAGGGAAACCACACCTGGTACTTAGATTATCAAGAACTTCCCAGTTCTAGTGAAGTCAGGGTCCTTGGAGGAGAATTTCTAACCACTACTTTACTAAACCAACATACTTGCTTAACAACAATATACAGCCTTGCATTTGGCCTTGCATGCCTTTAATCTCAGCACTCAGGAGGCAGAGGTGGATCTATCTCTATGAGTTCAAGGCCAGCCTCAACTACAGAGCGAGTTCCAGGACCACCAGAGACACTCAGAGAAATCAAGTCAGGAACAGACAAAAAACAGCCTACAAAATAAAACTAAAAATTGCAACAACAATATGTAAGTATTTTTCTTTGTACCCACAGATAAGGGTAGTCCTTGTTCTTCATCAAGGATGCTTCCCTTAGCAACAGACAGAGACAATTACAGAAAACTATAGCTGTCCAGTGGCATGTCAGAGGAGATTCAGTCAGCAGTGGATCTCATGGAATACAGTCCAGTGCCTTCCGGGTCCATCCTGGAGAGGCAGAGGCCTGGCAGTGTTGTTCCCAGAACACGCCTTGCTTTTGCTGTGTTTCCTCCTGATTCCTGCTGCTGTGCCCTGCTGTTTTGGCACGGGGTGACCACTGTGTGAAAGGACCTCACTGTGCACAGTCTAGTGTCAGGAGTGATCACTGTTATTTAGAAACTCTTGTAAATATTGCCAGCCTTTTAAAAGAATAGTCCATCCCCTCCCCAGCTTCCTAATGAACAGAACTTGGGCTCACAGGAATAGCTGGTGGCAAGACAGGAAACATTCCACAAACAACCCTTCCCTCGGTGACCCTTTCACTTTGCCAATACCTCACCTTCAGTGGCCTGGTTACTAGGCAACGATCCCTCCCTCATTGTCCTGCATTCCTCTGCCCCATTCCCCTACCTCATTTCCCCTATATAATAAGCCTGTATCGGAAATTCTCATTAAATGCAGCTTGATTGGAAAGTCCACCTTACCGTCGGTTCTATGTGCCTCTTGTCCCGTCATTCCAGGTTCCCGTGGGCTCCACCTTCCTTGTGCCCTGCTGGCCAGAGCAGTCTAGCATGATCGTTTCTTGGGAAAATGCCACTCCTCGATAGACAATTCACTTGCAGATCATAACGAATATGATGTATATAAGAGCAATGATTATTAGTTAGATCCATGATTTAACTGAACTTTCTGAGTTAGCCTAAAGTACGAAGGTGGCTAAGGCAGTAAAGATGACTAGGGAAACCGTTTATTCTTCCAACTGCTCAGTACAAAAAAGATAAAAATAGTCTGAAAGTCACATTCCTCTTTGTTGGATGTGATATTTGCAGAGGATGGAAAATAAGAACAGGAAAGTTTTATGCATTGTAGACCTGCTTTGTGGAAAAACATGTTGATGATTAAAGAAAGCAATTATGTCCCTACACTCAAGGGTAGGCCTGAGTTCCTTGGTCACATAGCATACAAAATTATCATAGGTCATGGTAAGCACCCTCAAAAAACAAAGTTATGAAAGGAAATTAAATGGCCCTATTGTGTATAAAGAAAATATATACTTGGCTATTTGCTTAAAGTTTTTGTAGAATAGAAATAAAATAGAAATCTGCTACATTGTAACTGCTAACAGCTGCCTGCCAATACAAAAGGAAGTGGCTGAGATACACTTGGCTTGCTTATTGTTAATCAATTATAAAAGAATCATTGCTTTGGGGTGAAGATATCATGGTGGGGAAATTAATACAAAATATGTTTGACTACTTGTGGGAATCTAAGGGAAACATGTGACTTGTGATCATATGATTTCTTTTTTTTTTTTTTTTTTGGTTTTTTGAGGCAGGGTTTCTCTGTGGCTTTGGAGGCTGTCCTGGAAGTAGCTCTTGTGGACCAGGCTGGCCTTGAACTCACAGAGATCTGCCTGCCTCTGCCTCCCAAGTACTGGGATTAAAGGCATGCGCCACCAACGCCCGGCGATCATATGATTTCTTCCTGTGTAAAGATTTTAATTTGTTTTTGGAAATTGTGTACTTGTGGTTGTGAGGTAATCTTTTCTTGCATAGAGTTTTTTTCTTCTTAGAAGGTATAAAAGGGATAAGAAAAAATAAGAGAAAAGGAAAACATCAAGAAAGATGTAGGAGGAAAACACCAGGAAAGATGTAGAAGGAAAAGAAGAAATAAAATGGGACAACAGGGTAAAAGAACAGAACAGAGAAAGAAAGAGTAGGAGCAAAGGAGAAGAAAATGAAGCATTAAGCTTTGGCCCTCAGGAAGAGTCTCCGGGGTGTGTACACACTTGTGCCAAGCAGTAGTTCACCCGCTCTATGTCTCCTCTCTGGTTACTCTGACCTGCTGAGAACTGGTTCCATTGGCATCATGTGGCATCCAAACAGGGACCCTGGAGAGATAATTTACTGAGGATTTCCCAGGAAGAGGCAGTGGTCCTCGGGGACTGTCCAGAGAGCAGCAACTCTCATGAGGACTGTCCGCAAGAGGCAACTCTGTAAGGGCTGGTGTGGACAGAGTCTCACACAGAGGGCTCAGACCCCCGACTAGTGGGCACTGGCTTAGGACGGTCATCTTCAGACATCTGGGAGCTGCCATCCTCTCTACTGAGAGAGATTCATAAGCTTCATTTGACAGTTTTAAAAGGGGGAGGTGTTCAGGGTTATGTGAGAGGAACGGCGAGCAGCTTTGGAAGAGGACTCAGCGGCTCTCATGATCACGTTGGGTTAGCCTTGCAGAGGCAGAGCCCCAAGGACTGCATTTCCTTAAGGACCTCATGCTGTTACTGAGCATAGCTCTGCTTATTGCCCTGGAAGTAACCACGGCCCTCATAATCTATGGGTTGTATGAGAACTGTAAGGGGTTTCTAGCCCCTCACTGGGCAGCGTCACTGGTACTTGCAATAATATTGACTGACTTTTTCAAAGTATTGCTGCTGGAGCAGATTAGTGATTCAACCACCACCCTCAGAGAGAATTTAGGCGTGCAGATTGTTAGGAAGGTTAGGTTATGATACTTTTGTTAATGAAAATGAAGAATTAAAATTTGAGCCCTCAGATAAAAGTGTACTGTGTGTGCATGCAGTTTCCATGACTCTACACCTCCTCTAAAATTTCGCTGGCCTGCTGGCTCCACCCCCAAGCACCTGGTGTCAGGAACGGCACTTGGAAAGGTAATCTCAGGACTGTTCAGGCAAGGGGCGATTCTCCTGAGGACTGTCCAGGGAAGAGGCAATTCTAGTATGATTCGCTATGGTTAGAATCTCAGTCAGGGTGACTCCAACCCCCTTGACCACAGAAGTGTCAGGTAAAGATGGGTGAGTAATCTAGTTTTCCCCCTTACGTTTTCCCCCCTTGTGTTTGTTTTTCCCTCAAGATGGATCAGAGACAGTCTAACAAAAGATGGTTCTTTACTGATATTATTAAACATACACTTAAGAAAAAGGGAATTTAATTTAGTATTGGTCAGCTGACTGATATTCTCCGATTTGTGCAAACAGTCAGTCCTTGGTTTCCAGACCAGGGAACTTGTGGGTATAGAAACTTAGGAGACAGTATGGGCAGATATTAAAATTCGGTGCACAAGGAATGGAGGTAAAGACATGAAATGCAGGGCTGTGGAACTTGGAACTTGTCCCAATGGATAAATCTATAAAACACTACCATACCCAAGGTCCGTGAACATTGCTGGGTGGTGGTGGGGGGGCAGGAAGATTGTAGGATCAGGGAGTCTGCTGTTTGATTGTATCTCCTGTAATGTCAGAAGCTACACCCATGGCTGCCTGAACATGAGCTGAACACCAACTACACCAATGGACATGACACAGTGAGTGACAAGGCCCGCTTGGCCCCATTCCTACACCAAGAGTGTAGGATAATCAGCAGGGAGTGCTGATTATCTGTTGCCAAATGATCAGCCCTGAAGCATACACACCAGCAACTGTATGTGATGAGGTGAGCAGGTTATATTTAGGAGTATATATGCATGTGCTTATACTTGTATATATAAGGATGACTAATGAAAGAGACCATGAATTTGAAGGAGAGTGTAGAGTTGAATATGGGAGGATTTGAGGGAGGAAGGGAAGAGAGGAATGCTGTAATTATAATCTCAGAAATGGAGAAGTAAAAATAAAACCCCACAGTTTTATTTAAATATGATTACATCACTTCCCTATCCATTTCCTCCCTCCAGTCCTCCCATGTCCCCTCCCTCCAACATCTCCTGTCTCTTTGCAACAGATGGAACCAAGCGAAATGCAATCCTTCTCAAATCGATGGCTTCTTTTTCTTTAATTACTGTTGTTTCATATACATACAAATTCACAAATATTTAGACACAACGTGGCGAGTCCATTTTTGTTGTATATGATTTTAGGGCTGACCACTTTGAGAAACAGAGCCTCATTAGCCTACTCCAACTGAGGGAAAGTCAGCATATTTTATTAACCACTAAGAGCCATTTTAATTCTTTACAGAATCAAAACCGAGACAATTATTGACCATAAAAGAAAGCAAACAAATACTACCTGACAAAAGAGAATAACTATGTGTACTCGGAAGTGTCATAATACATTGTTTTTTCTGGAAATAGGTTTTTCCGTGTATCTCTGACTGTCGTGAACTTGTTCTGTAGACCAGGCTGGGCTCAAACTCACAGAGATCCACCTACCTCTGCCTCTGAGTGCAGGAATTAAAGGTGTGCACCACCACTGCTGGGCAAACTAGGCAGAACTTCCTTTTCCTGTCTTTCTTTGTTTTTTTCTTTTCTTTTTATTTATTCTTCTCTCATACAATATATCCTGACCACAACCTCCTCCCCCCTCCATTCCTTTTAGCACCACCCCCAGATTTACTGATCCTCAGTCTCTCTTCAGAAAAGAGCAGGTCTCCCAGGGATATCAACTGAACATGACATAACAATGAAATAAGATTAGGCACAAACACTCCTATCAGGGCTGGAGGAAGCAACCCAGTAGGAGGAAAAAAGTTCCAAGAGTAGGCAGAAGAGTCAGAGATGCCCTCTACTCTCACTGTTAGGAGTCCCACAAACACTCAAAGCTAAACAACCACAGTGCATATGCAGAGGACCTAGCGCAGACCCGTGCAGGCTCCATGATTGCTAATTCAGTCTCTGTGAGCCCCATGAGCTTAGTTGATTCTATGGGTTGTATTCTCCTGGTACACTTGAATCCTCTACTCCTACAATCCTTTCTCCCCATCTTCCACAGGGTTCCCTGGCTCTGTATGATGTTTGACTATAGATCTCTGCATCTGCTCCCATCAGTTGCTGGAGGAAGCCTCTCTGATGATGATTGGGTTAGGCACTGATCTATGAGAATAGCAAATTTCTGTTAGGAATCATTTCAATGACACACACACACACACACACACACATCTTTTACTATTATTGTTTTTGATCCCTTGTGTTTGGTTCTACCCTAGATCTTTGGGCCATCCTGTTTCTGGTTCCTGGTTATCCAGGCAACGTCAGGCATGAGCTCCTTTTGGTGGCATGGGCCTTGGGTTACAGCAGCCAGTGGTTGGCCACTCCCACAAAATCTGAGCTGTCATTTCCCCAGTGCACCTTGCAGGCAGGACAGATTATAGACTGAAGGTTTTGTGGCTGGATTGGTGTCCCAGTCCCACCACTGGAAGCCTTGCCGAGTTACAGAAGACGGCTGGTCCAGGCTCAGTATCCCCATTACTAGGAATCCTCACTAGGGTCACCCTCATAAGTTTGAGGACGTTTCCACTGCACTTGTTTTCCACAGTGCCTGCCCCTCAACTCCCTCCAATTCTGTCATCTCTCCCCATACTCTCTCCCTCCACTCCTCCCTCCCCATCTGAGCCCTCCTGTTCCCATCTCCACCCACCCGAGACAATCCCCAAAATCTAGAATAGAATAAAATAGGATAGGTATTTTTTTTCCTGAGACAGATTTTTCTCTGTGTAGCTCTGACTGTCCTGGGACTGGCTCTGTAGACCAGGCTGGCCTTTAACTCACAGAGATCCGAACACCCCTGCCCCCCAAGCACTGGGATTAAAGGCGTGGGCTACCACCACCCCAGATTTTCTTTTTTAAAATTAGTATGTGTGCGATCTTGGTGGCTGTCAAGTTGAATCTCTAAAGGTTGCTAAGAAAGCTGAATACTCCCTCTCTAAGATTGCCCAAGGGACATCATTTGTAAAAAGGTTGAAATTAGAGTAGTTCATATGTAAGTCCACATATCATCTTTGCCCTAAGTAAGTGCAGTCCAATTACTGTCCTCAATGGGGGCATCTGTGGGAATGCGTTGCCATGTGACATCAGTTTCCTGACTGCCTTTTACAGAGCATCTTTTAGGAAACATGTACTGTGTTGGTGCACCCTTAGGCAAACTTCCATGGAGTATGCAGTGAAAGCCTATTAGCTCTTTTATTATTTTTTATTATTTTAATATTAAATAACTTGTTTTACATGTCAATCCCAGTTCCCTCTTCCTCCCCTCCTCCCACACCCCCCACCAGCCCCACCGGCCTCCCACCCTATCGCCATTTCCTTCCACATAGGGGATATCTAAAGTTTGTCATTTCACTCAGGGCAGGATCCAGGCACTCCCCTAAGAGTCCAGGCTGAGAGAGCATCCCTCTTTGTGTTATGGACACACGATGTCTGTTTGTATGCCAGGGATGAACACTAATCCACTGCTCAGGGCCCCATAGGTTGCCCAGGCCTCCTCACTGACTCTCACACTCAGGGTGTCTGGATCAGTCCCATGCTGCCTCCCAGCTGTCAGTCTGGGGTCCAAGAGCTCTCCCCTGTTCAGATCAGCTGTCTCTGCTGGTTTTGCCAGCCCATTCTTTGCCAATTTGCTCATCGCTCCTCTCTCTCTGTCACTGGGTTCCATGGGTTCAGTTCAGTGTTTAACTGTGGGTGTTTGCCTCTGCTTCCATCAGTCACTGGATGAAGGCTCCATGATGGTTATGGACATCAAGTTCATTATCAGGAATGGGCATTCGAGGTGGTCTCTCCACTATTAATTAGCTTGCCAATTGGTGTCATCCCTTTAGATAACTAGAGGTCACACTGGTGCCTGATCTGTCTTCTAACCTATGACTCCCTCTTCACCCTATTCTACCTCCCCACTCAACCTTCCTGTTCCCCCATGACCTACTCTCTCTTCCTCTTCTCCCCCTCTCTTTGTCCCAGCTCCTACTCCCCCCACACCTCACCGTGTTCCCTATCTGTTCAGAAGATCTTGCCAAATTCCTCTTCTCTGGGGTACCATGCATATACCTTAGGTTCTTTCCTGTTTCCCAGACTCTGTCAGTGGAAGTGCAGATTGGCACTATCCTGATCCATGTCTAAAATCCATATATGAATGAGTACATACCATGTTTGTCTTTTTTGTGACTGGGGTACCTCACTCAGGATGGTTTCTTCTAGTGCTGTAAATGTACCACATTTTCTCTATCCATTCTTCAGTTGAGAGGCATCTAGGTTGCTTCCAGGTTCTGGCTATTACAAATAATGCTGCTATGAACATAGTGGAGCAGATGCCCTTGTTGTATGAATTTGCCTCCTTTGGATATATGCCTAAGAGTGGAATTGCTGGGTCTTGTGGTAGATTGATTCCCATTTTCCTGAGGAATCTCCATACTGATTTCCAAAGTGGCTGCACGAGTTGGCACTCCCACCAGCAGTGGAGGAGTGTTCCCTTCTCTCCACATCCTCTCCAGCACAAATTGTCTTTGGTGTTTTTTATTTTAACCATTCTGAAAGGAGTAAGATGGAATCTCAAAGTTGTTTTGATTTGCATTTCCCTGAAGGCTAAGGATGTCGAGCACTTTCTCAAGTGTCTCTTGGCCATTTTAGACTCCTCTATTGAGAATTCTCTATTTAGTTCTGTACCCCACCTTTTAATTGGATCCTTTGGTGTTTTGGAGACTTGCTTCTTGAGTTCCTTGTAAATTTTGGAGATTAGCCCTCTGTCAGATGTAGGGTTAGTGAATATCTTTTCCCATTCTGTGGACTGTCTTTTTGTCTTGTTGACTGTGTCCTTTGCCTTACAGAAGCTTTTTAGTTTCAGGAGGTCTCATTTGTCAATTGTCGATCTCAGTGTTTGTGCCACTGGTGTTATGTTCAGGAAGTGATCTCCTGAACCAACTCGTTGAAGAGTATCTCCCACTTTCTCTTCTAAGAGTTTCAGTGTGGTTGGATTTATGTTGAGATCTTTGATCCACTTGGACTTAAGTTTTGTACAAGGCTATAAAAATGGATGTATCTGCAGTCTTCTGCATACCAATACCCAGTTATTCCAGCACCATTTGTTGAAGATGCTTTCTTTTTTCCATGTATAGTTTAGCTTCTTTGTCAAAATCAAGGGTTCATAGTTGTGTGGGTTAAACTCAGGGTTTTCAATTCGGTTGCATTCATCTACCTGTCTACTTTTGTGCCAATACCAATCTGTTTTCAGGACTATAGCTCTATAATAGAGCTTGAAGTCAGGGATAGTGATGCCTCCTGAAGTTCCTTTATTGTATAGGGTTGTTTTGGCTATCCTGGGACTTTTGTTTTTCCATATAAAGTTGATTATTGTTCTTTCAAGGTCTGTGAAGAATTGTGCCAGAATTTTGATAGGGATTACGTTGAATCTGTAGTCTGCTTTCGGCAAGATTGCCATTATTATTATGTTGAGCCTACCAATCCAAGAGCATGGGAGATCATTCCATTTTCTGGTATCTTCTCTGATTTCTTTCTTTAAAGACTCAAAGTTCTTAATATACAGGTCTTTCACTTCCTTGGTTAATATTATCTCTAGATATTTGATGCTGCTTATAGCTATTGTAAAGGGTGATGTTTCTCTGATTTCTTTCTCAGCCACTTCATCATCTGTATACAATAGGGCCACTGATTTTTTGAGTTAACCTTGTATACTGCCACTTTGCTGAAGGTGTTTATCAGCTCTAGGAGTTCCTTTGCGGAGTTTTTTGGGTCATTTATGTAAACTATCATATCATTGGCAAATAGTGAAAGCTTGACTTCTTCTTTTCCTATTTGTATCCCCTTGATCTCCTTTTGTTGTCTTATTGTGGTAGTTAGAACTTCAAGTACAATATTGAAGAGATATGGAGAGAGTGGACAGCCTTGTCTTGTTCCTGATTTTAGAGGAATTGTGTTGAGTTTCTCTCCATTTAGTTTGATGTTAGCTGTTGGTTTACTGTATATTGCTTTTATTATATTCAGATATGTTCCTGATATTCCTGAGCTCTCAAGGACCTTTATCATGAAGGGGTGCTGGATTTTGTCAAAGGCTTTTTCAGCATCTAGTGAGATGATCATGTGGCTTTTCTTTTGCATTTGTTTATATGGTGAATTAGATTAATAGATTTTCTAAAGTTGAACCATCCCTGCATTCCTGGGATGAGGCCTACTTGATCATGGTGTGTAAAGGGAATCCTTTCCTTGAGAGAAGCCTTCCCACCAGCCTGGTTCTAGAGCTGCATCAGTCCCAAATAAACACACAGGAGGCTATATTAATTATGAAGCTGTTGGCCTTGCTTGTTTCTTACTGGCTAGTTCTGACTTGAGTAATTATCCCATAAATGTAATCTAAGTATATCTCTTACCGGAGAAGTTTTCGGGCTTCCTACCCCATGGCGTTACATCTCGACTTTCTGTGTTTCTCCTTCCCAGAGTCCTCCTGGACTCCTAGTCCCACCTATCTTAGTTCCCTATTGGCCAACAGTGCTTTATTGACATATACACAGGACTTCGCCAACAATGGTGGATGATTTTTCTGATGTGTTCATGAATCCAGTTTGGTAGTATTTTATTGAGTATTTTTGCATTGATGTTCATGAGGGAAATTGGTCTGTAGTTCTCTTTCTTATTGTGTCTTTGTGTGGCTTGGGTATCAAGGTAATTGTAGCCTCGTTAAAAGAGTTTGGCTGTGAGTCTCCCACTTCTATTATGTGAAACACTTTGAGGAACATTGGAAGTAGCTCTTCTTTGAATTTCTGGTAGAATTCTGCGTTGAGGCCATCTGGCCCTGGGCTTTTTTGGTTGGGAGACTTTTGATGACTGCTTCTATTTCATTCAGGGTTATAGGTCTGTTTAGATCGTTTATCTGTTCTTGATTTAGTTTTGGCGAGTGATATCTATCCAGGAAACTGTCCATTTTCTTTAAATTTTCAAATTTTGTGGAGTACAGGTTTTCAAAGTATGCTCTGACGATTCTCTGGATTTCCTCAGTGTCCATTGTCATGTTCCCCTTTTCATTTCTGATTTTGTTAATTAGCATGCTCTCTCTCTCTCTGCCTTTTGTTTAGTTTGGACAAAGGGTCTCCCCATTGATTTTTTCAAAGAACCAACTCTTTGTTTCATTGATTCTTTGTAATGTTTTTCTGGTTTCTACTTGATTGATTTCAGCCCTCAATTTGATTATTTCCTGGCGTCTGCTCCTCCTGGGTGAGTTTGCTTCTTTTTGGTCTATAGCATTCAGTTGTGCTATTAATTCTCTAGTGTGACTGTTCTCTAGTTTCTTCAAGTGGGCACTTAGTGCTATGACCTTTCCTCTCAGCACTGCTTTCAGAGTGTCCCATAAGTTTGGGTATGTTGTGTCTTCATTCTCATTGAATTCCAGGAAGTCTTTAATTTCTTTTTTATTTCTTCCTTTACCCAGGGATGGTGCAATTGTGCATTGTTCAGTTTCCATGAGTTTGTAGAGTTTCTGGGATTTGTGTTATTGTTGAATTCTAATTTTAATGCATGGTGGTCTGATAAGATACAGGGGGTTATTCCATTTTTTTTTGTATCTGTGGAGATTTGCTATGTTTCCTATTATGTGGTCAATTTTAGAGAAGGTTCCATGTGCCACTGAGAAGAAGGTATATCCCTTTGTATTTGGGTGGAATGTTCTATAGATGTCTGTTAAACCCAGTTGGGTCATAACTTCTATTAGTTTTTTTGTTTCTTTGTT
This sequence comes from Mesocricetus auratus, assembly GCF_017639785.1. NCBI lineage: Eukaryota > Metazoa > Chordata > Mammalia > Rodentia > Cricetidae > Mesocricetus > Mesocricetus auratus. The sequence continues at coordinate 10,046,334 of NW_024429218.1, read as the reverse complement.
AAGTTTCTGTCTAGAGGTCCTTTCTAGTGGTGAGAGCAGAGTGTTGGAATCTCCTACTATTAGTGTGTGAGTTTTTATATGGGATTTGAGCTTTAGTAATGTTTCTTTCATGAATGTAGGTGCTTTTGTATTTGTGGCATAGATGTTCAAAATTGAGACTTCATCTTGATGGACTTTTCCTTTGATGAAAATGAAATGTCCTTCTTTATCTCTTTTGATTGATTTTAATTTGAAGTCTAGTTTGTTAGATATTAGGATTGCTACACCAGCTTGTTTCTTGGGTCCGTTTGATTGGAAAATCTTTTCCCAACCCTTTACTCTGAGGTAACGTCTGTCTTTGATGTTGAGATGTGTTTCTTGTATGCAGCAGAAGGATGGGTTCTGTCTTCGTATCCATTCTGCTAGTCTGTGTCTTTTTATAGGCAAGTTGAGACCATTGACATTGAGGGATATCAATGACCATTGATTGATGATTCTTCTTTGTGCTTGATTTATTGGTAGTGGAGTTATTTTGTGAAGGTTCTCCTCCCTTTTTCTTTCGGTGTTTGGTAAAGTGGGATTATCTACTGCCTGTGTCTTTGTGAGTGTAGTTATTTTCATTGGGTCTAGGTTTCACTTCTAGCACTTTCTGTAGAGCTGGATTCATGGATACGTATTGTTTAAATCTGGCTATGTCATTGAATATTTGTTGTCTCCAACTATGGTAATTGAAAGCTTTCCTGGATATAGTAGTCTGGGCTGGCATCCTTGTTCCCTTAGCGTTTGTAGGACATCTGTCCAGCATCTTCTGGCTTTCATAGTTTCCATTGAGAAGTCAGGTGTAATTCGGATAGGTCTGCCTTTATATGTTACTTGGCCTTTTTCTTTAGCTGCTCTTAATATTTTCTCTTTATTCTGTTGGTTTGATGTTTTATTTATTATATGGCGAGGTGACTGCTTTTTTCTGGTCCACCCTATTTGGTATTCTGTAGGATTCTTGTATTTTCATAGGCATATCCTTCTTTAGGTTAGGGAAGTTTTCTTCTATGATTTGTTGAATATCTTTTCTGTACCTTTGAGTTGTATTTCTTTGCCTTCTTCTATACCTATTATTTTCAGGTTTGTCTTCTTCACGGTGTCCCATATTTCCTGGATATTTTGTGTTAGGGATTTGTTGGTTTTGAGATTTTCTTTGGTTGACAACTGTATATCTTCTAATGAGTCTTCAACACCTGAGATTCTCTCTTCTATCTCTTGTACTCTATTGGTGATACTTGCATCTGTTGTTCCTGATCATTTGCCCAGCTTTTCTATTTCCAGCATCCCCTCATTCTGTGTTTTCTTTATTGTTTCTATTTCAGCTTTCAATCCTTCAATTGTTTGAGTTGTTTCCTTCATTTGTTTGGTTGGTTTTTTTTTTGCATTCTTCAGATTTTTTGAGAGATTTGTTTATCTCTTGAATTTTTCCCCCATTTCATGGATTTTTTGTTTGTTTTTTCTTCTATTTCTTTAAGGGATTTCCTGCTTTCCTCTTTGAGGTTCTCTATCATCATCATAAAATAATTTTTAAGGTCTGTCTCCTCTGCTTCATCTATGTAGTGCTTTTCAGGTCTTGCTGGCGTTGGTTCCCTAGATTCTGGTGGAGTCATGTTGGTCTTTCTATTGCTGAGTGTGCTCTTATTCTTTCTTCTTCCCATCTCTTCTTCCAGGGGGTGCAGTTGGGGTCTTTCTGTCTCCACTGGTCTTCCTTCCTTCCTGAAGCTGAAGCTGGGGACGCTGACCCTGAAGCTGAAGCTGAAGCTGGGGTCGCCGGAGGTTGGGGTCTGGAAGGGCTGATGTCTTCTCTGTGTGGGTGGGTCTTCTGGATGCCATGAGTGACCCCAGAAGATCCAGAGGATGGGTGTTGGGCAGGGGATGGAGAGTGTCCCCCCAGAGACCCAAGCTCACCTGAAGCTGGGATCTCGGGAGGTTGGGGCCTGGAAGGGCTGAAGTCCCTATTAGCTCTTGATAGCAGAGTTTCTTCCCTTTCTAGGCTTTTCTCCACATGTCGCTATAGTTCCTTATGCCTGATGCTCAGGGGCTGGTGTTTTGGTAAACTCAGCTGGAACTTGTGGCCTAGGCAGATGGCCTGCAGGAGTCTCTTTAAAAGCGAACTGCAAATCTCAGAATGGCACCACTTTCCTTCAAGTTATATTTTGATTTGGAGATAAAGCTCTCAAGGTGTGTGTGTGTGTGTGTATGCGTGCCTGGAATGACCAGGAAGTTCAGGTAAAACTTAAGAGATCATGGGTCCAAGGTAGATTTAACTCTTTATTTGTAAGGAAAAATAGAAGGAAGGATTAAATGTCAGAAAATGCAGTCTAATATCCATGACCTTTTTGTTGTTTGAGTTTGAGAGGTGCTGTTTGTTTTCTACTTAAGGATTTTCCATTATTTTATCAAGTGTGTGTGTGTGTGTGTGTGTGTGTGTGTGTACATGTGTGTTGGTGTGCATATGCCATTGTGTGAATGTGGTGGTCAAATGCTAACCTGCAGGAGTTAGTTCTCTCCTTCCACCATGCTTGTTCTAGGGTCAGGTGTTCAGGCTTGACAGCTTACAACTTCACCTACCGAGCCGTCTTCCTGACCCTTATACCACATCCTGTTGATACACAATGATTTTTCTGTTTGTTTGTCTTCTATAATATTACTCCAAATAGACAGTGTACCCAAGGCTGAGGTATTTTCTACAGATGTCAGGGGACTTAGTCGTCTACATATTTACATGGTCTAGTCTCTGTTAATGGGAACACTCACTATTACAGAGGGTCACAGGAGAGCACAGTTTCAGCATCAGATGTGCACTCACATTCTTCTATCCATCGATAAGGAGATCATTTCAGTCCTCTTAGTATCCGTTTACCATCTACAAAATGTGGACCACAATGCATACTTCTCAAGGCTGCTTTAAGCTACACAGGGAGCAACCTTTTAAAGACACTCTATGCAGTACGAAGCACAAACAACTGACATGTTAAAGGGATTCATAATCAGCCCATTTCCTTTTCATGAGACAACTTGGTAGTCCGGGAGACTGATGTAATTATCATGCAAATGAGAGAAAATAACTTGGCAGCTGCATGAGTTAACTTGAAGTTTGCTCGAGTAGTCATTTCCTTCAAGCCCTGCCCATGTACTGTCTCAAGATTTAAAGATATGGAAGAAATGAAGTTGGTGGACACCCTAGCAGACAGGCTGCAAACTGAGCAGGCGTTTGATGGGAGATTCCTTTTCTTTTTTCTTATTGCACTACCTGGAAGGCTTACACCACTAATCTTCACCACTGAAGAAGCAATGAGTGAAAGAAAAGGAAAACAGGAAGAAGAAAATGAATTGAGAAACCTTTATTCACATCAGACCACAGAAAGAAACATGAACAGTCAGACATCCAAATTGCAGATCTCCAGGCATTTCCCAGTCCTTCATCAAGAGGTAAACAAGATGGCCATCTCTGGCTCTGGTCCTACCCACCTGTGGACCCTGACTCACACGAAGAACAGACACTTGTGACTCTGCACAGAGCTCTCCACTTGGTGAATGCTGAGTAAAATAGGTTTTAAATATCAGGGAAAAAAGGTCGTATTCATTAGATACGCTGATATTATCAGCACACAGTAGATTTGAATAAAAACTTAAAGAAACACCAAAATAGTTGTCTTATGACTTTCTATGAGAGAATCAGTTGCCTATATCATATACACCAAACTTTGGCTGGTAGTTTTCCAATTATCTCATTAAAATCGTAACTTACTTATATTGAAATAACACAGTTCAGAAATTACTCAGAAAGAGCACAACCTGGAAATAAAGCACTTTCCAGTGCATCCGACAGGGTTCCCTGGGGGGACAGAGCCGCTAGAATGGTCCACACAGGAGGGACTGAATATGTAGTCCAGTAATGGCTATGTGCACGTTGCATTAGAGGTGCTCATTCCATAAGGCTGATTTCTCAACAGTCAAAAAGTTTATGCTAGCCGGGCGTTGGTGGCGCACGCCTTTAATCCCAGCAGATGCAGAGGCAGGCGGATCTTTGTGAGTTCCAAGCCAGCCTGGTCTACAGAGCGAGTTCCAGGACAGCCTCCAAAACTATACAGAGATACCCTGTCTCACAAACCTAACAACAACAACAAAAAGTTTTTGTTACAGGCCTGGAAGGTCCCTGGAGACCCACTTGTCCTCTGTCCTTGTCCTCTGAGTGTGTTGGGACCACCAAAGGGTGGCAGCAGCAGCAGCTGCAGCAACAACAAAAATAACAGCCATAGACACAGCTTGGGAAGGCAGGTGGCAAGCAACAGCCCTTTACTTAGACGTCTTTACATCTGGGCCCCGTGCTGAAAGGCTCTGTTCACTCTGAGGGATGATCTCCCCTCAGCTAATCACTTCTGGAAATGTGTTCACGCATCTGCCCGGGAGCATGTGTCTTAGCTGATTCTAACTCCTCTGTGAACCGACAGTCGAGATTAGCCACAACACTGGCCCCCTAGGACAGAAATGGGCTCGTGTAACATTCTTTAGTGGGCAATATTTCATGTCATCAAGGCAAGATACTGTTTCTGAATTTTATATCGGAAGTGAGGGGAAAATATTCTCTGTCTGTGGACATGTTGCTCAACTGCTCATTTATTTCCATCTGGAGAATTTCCCTCTGTGTCCGGTTAGTCTTAGTTATTTGAAACAGGCAGAATACTCATTAGCGTTGCCTTAGGGTAACTGTTCTTTCTATAACTCTATGAAGAGCTGACTTGAACTCTTTGTTTCTTAAGCTGTAGACAACTGGGTTGAACAATGGAGTTAGGATAGTGTAGGACACCGATATCAGAGCATCCTGGCGTGAAGGGTAGCTGGACTTAGGCCTTAGGTAGATAAAGGAGGCACAGCCGTAGTGGACCACGACAACAATGAGGTGAGAAGCGCAGGTGGAAAATGCCTTGTACCTGCCTAAGTTGGAAGGGAACTGGAGGATGGCAGACATAATGCGAATGTACGACGCCAAGATCAGCAACAGAGGGATGACTAGGACCAGTGCACAGAGCAGGAAGATGGCGATCCGAGTGAAGTGGGCATGATGGCATGCCGACTGGAGGACCGGGGAGATGTCGCAGAAAAAGTGACGGAGTTGGTTGGAGGTCTGGAAGGGTAGGCGGAACACCAAGGGTGTGATAACTTGTGCTACAGTGAAGCCGCAGACAGAGGCAGCAGCTACGAGCCCCACGCATACCCTGTGCCCCATGAGCACTGTGTATCGCAGAGGGTGGCAAATGGCCACATAGCGATCATAACCCATGACTGCCAGCAGGAAGGAGTGGGAGCAACCGAGGAAGAGGAAGGCGAACATTTGGATGGCGCAGCCGAGGAACGAGATGCTCTTCTTCCGAGCCAGCAAGTCAACCAGCATCTTGGGCACAATGACAAAGGTGTAGCAGGTCTCCGAACAGGAGAGGACAGAAAGGAAGAAGTACATGGGGGTGTGAAGGGCCCTCTCTAGCACAATGGTGGAGACGATCACAGCATTGGTGCTCAGAGTAAACAAATAGAGGAGCAGGAAGACGATGAAGAGCAGCAGCTGCAGCTCGGCCAGAGACGAGAAGCCAAGAAAGACAAACTCCCTCACCACAGTCTCGTTTGCACACTCCATGGAGGACCTGTCATCACGCTTCAGTCCCAGGCAGGGAGGGGATGTCTTTGCGCGTTAGCAGAAGCAGAGAATGACTGCGGCTCCGCCCGTGCTTCTCGTGCTTCCAGGGTTTATTCGAAACTCTCCATTCCTCCCCCTTCCTGTTGTTCCATGCAATGAAAATTGGAAATCACGCTGTGGTCCATGAGAATTGTCTTCACAATAGTTCTGGTAACGCATCCCCAGAGTTCTCAAGTTCTGAACATGTGTATTCCACACGGCGGGAAAGAAGAATATGCATCCTTGCCTCTATTATTTAAGTTAGCTTATTCATATTTTTATTTATAGATGCTTTGTAGTTAGGCTTCTTTCAAATCACACATTCGGGAAAACTTTCGCTAATTTCTGATCAAAAGAATTGTTTCTTCTTTAGAGCTCACTTAAAGAATTGAATGAAAAACTTAACTTGAAATTCCCCTCAATTTCTGAAATGTTGCATTGCATTGTTTTCATAGCTTTCTCCACTACATTTGGACCCTTAAGAGGAAGATGTGAATTTGACAGATACTGAATTCAAATTTACCTGCGTGTCTAGGACACATTAATGCACTTAACAGCTTCTCATAAGTTATTATTAACAACCTGCAAGGCTAAGCTGTTGTCATTGGCCTCAGGATAGGCTCCATGACAACCCGGAGTAACAGCTGTTTCTTCTTGGACATGTGGATTGCCTACTTCATTATATTTTAAGGATTTCTGAGCCAATGGCCTAGGATGTCACACATGCAAACCTTAAAGACAAATTTAGTTTAACATTTAGGAAAACCTTGGGGATAATGGTACACACCTTTGATCAAGCACTTGGGAATCAGAGACAGGAGGATCTCTGTGAGTTCGAGGCCAGCCTGGTTTACTGAGTGAGATCCAGGACAGTCTCCAAAGCTACAGAGAAACCTGTCTGGAAATCCCTTCCTCGTCAAAAAAAATTAGGAAACCCTGTCTGGAAAAAAACCAAAAAAAAATTAGGAACTCTGGGCAGTGGTGGCATATGCCTTTATATACCAGCACTTGAGAGAGAGGCAGGTGAATCTTTTTGAGTTTGGAGGTCAGCCTAGTCTACAGAGCAAGTTCCAGGAAAGCTAGGGCTACACAGAGAAACCCGGTCTCAAAAGCAAATAAACACCCCCACAACCAAAAATCAAAACCAACCAAACAAAAAAACACAAACAATAAAAATTAGGAAAAAGAAGGGTTGGAGAGATGGCTCACGGTTAAGAGCACTGGCTGCTCTTCCAGAGGACCCGGGTTCAATTCCCAGCACTCAGATGGCAACTCACAACTGTCTGCAATCCAGCTCAAAGTGATTTGACACCCTCACACAGACATAATGCAGGCAAAGCACCAGTGCACATAAACAAAAGTAAAATCATCTTTAAAATGAGGAAAAAGAACTGACGAGAATGTGGGTTTGGAGTTGTATTGTCTAGAGTTATCCTAAGCTTGAGTGCACTTGCTGCTCTCTAGAAGATAGGACCCTAAGGAAGTGAGAAGTGCATCACATTTATAAACAATTAGAATTATTACTTTAGCTAATATTAATAATAAAAAGTTTGGCACCTACCTTAGGAGAGATCTCAACAGAAGCCATCAAATAGTAACACAAAATACCTAGCTGTGTGATTAGATTACAATAATTTTTTAGGCACTAGATGTGCAGTAGTAATAAATACATAAACAGGTCCCAGGCAAGACATCTATTTGCTCACAGTTGAAAGGTAAAACACATTCAGTAGAAGAGATCATTGTTAAAGTTGTGATGATTGAAACATAGATATATGTTGAAGCACTGTGTACTTCTTGGAAAGCAATGTTTTCAATTTATCTTCCATTCTTTTATTTGTTATATGAACAAAGCACTTTGCGGACAACATTCATGAAACTGGACACTGTTTAGTGTTTATAATTTTAATCCAAGTAGACAAATGATTCTGGAGAACACAATGGCCTCTCCTTGATTGCAGAGGAGAACTGTCTTGTTTCTGGTGCTTTTTGTTTTTAATAATTGTTCTTAGCCTTCCTCAGACAGACATCCTTTTCTTTCCCCTCACTCATTCTTCTGATTACTTGCCCAAAGCCTCACATAAGCATTTACTGACTGATAGTGTGGTAAACTATTCCCTATTCTAAGTCCAACGTTTTTAATTCTTGGCCTGCTAGTGAATTTCTGCATGTAGATAATGTTCAGGCATATATGGGTTTTACTTTAGACTCCGACCTGTTGGATGCAAATTCTATAACTCTGATTTTTTATTGTTCTGGTGAAGTGAGCAATCACTGCTTTTCAAGGCTAGTAGGGGGTTAATAGATCTCTTTCTCTCTCTCACACACATACACACAAAGCTAGTTCTATAAACAGAGAATGCTTAAGAAGGACCTATATTTAAAGTAAATACTTATGGGTGAGTGCAGTGGCATCTATGTTCAAGACCATCTGTACTTTGATCTTCAGTGTTTATCTCCATCTGCTGTCCTCCAAATAGAAAAACTGGAAAGCTCCTTTGCTGTTTAACACATGCAGAAAACCTACATATGTGTCTCTGAGCAGATAAAGAATTTAACTTCAGCCAGCACGAACTGCGTGGGAGACAGGGTCTCACTATGATGCTCTTGTGCTGTGCTCCTATGGTGCTCACCGTGGCTGTGAACTCGGAGTGATCCTCCTGCCTCTGCCTCTCCACCACACTGCGTACTTGGATTATAGGTGTGTGCCGCAGCATTCACCCATAATTATTCACTTTAAATACAGGTCCTTCTTAAGCATTCTCTGTTTGTAGAACTTTGACAATCACAGATGTTGGTGACCCCATCTAGGTTCATTCCCAAAGCTAATGGAACCAGGGTTAGACTATGCTGTATTTTGTGTGAGTGGTTCTATGGGGGAGGGGACAAGGAAGAGAGGGCAGGGTATTCCTTCACTCTCCTCGATCATATTTAAAGGAAACAGCACCTGTGCAATCTGCTCAGACACCCTCTCATCCATTTCACCTTGGAAGTTAATGCATGCTGGAGCAGATGTCCTTTTCTCTAACTGCCTCCATCCAGAAGGACAGTGAAAGGATTCTGCCTTTTTGTCTTGACAAAATTCCAGCATGGAGAGGGCAGGTGGGCATGAAGTCACACCTCTAGCCAAGGAGGTGCTGGCAATTAATATCTTTTGGGAGAGGAAGGATCAGTTTTAACAGTGTGAGCCATGGCAGGCTGACTATCCTCCAGTAAGGGTCACACATCCAAGAGTATTTGGGCAGCATAAATTGGAATTGATGGGTTAAAAAAAAGTCATAGTTGAGTGGGTTGGGAAGAGGAGATGGGTTTGGGTGCAGGGAGGTAGTGGTTGAACACAATCAGCACACATTGTATGAAACTCTCATACAATGATCACACTGAGAAAGGTCAGGGTAGGAGAGCTGGCAGTTTGGAGAGTGACTGGCACATGGCTTTGCATTTGTATTGGCATAAGAAAAAATCGACAGGATAAGCTTGGCGATTAATCTTCACAGCACTGGCTAACCCTCATCACTCTCTAGGAAGGCAGGGTTGTAAATGTCACAGCCTGAATGATCCTAAGGTTCTAGCCTAGAAGACTCGGCTGACAGACAGACAACTGGAAGGTAGTAAGGCCAGGAAGCAGAGTGAGGGCGTTGGCAACAGCGTAGGTTGCTCTGTGCTTGGGGGAGTGTTACCCGTCAGTAAGGTGCCGGCTCTTGGAGACAGCTCTTGTTACACAGCAGTTCTCTTGTGTTTTATAGTTGTCTCCCTGGTCTCTATGTTCCTGCTGCTCTTCTTGACTGTACTTTTGGGCTCAGGGAATGCAGTATTTCCTTACACTCTTCAACCTCAATTATTTGTACATTTACTGAATTATCAGCTCAGTGTTTAGTTTAATTTTTTTCTAAATCTTACCTAATACCTCTTAGTTTTAGTTCATTATTTAACTTTTATAGTTAAAATGCTTTTGAGTTACTTGCTGAATTAAATGAGAATTGAATGAAGAGATCTATGTAAATTTAGGCAGGGAAACAATTAAGTTAATTTAGAACAAGTATGAAATTTAAATGTACCACTTTATAGACATTCACTTTAAGGCTAGCTATTCCTGACTAACGTTGTTTGGAACCTGTGCCCTTAAGTGTGGCTTTCCTTTTTTGTTATTGGCACAGCTCTAGGTTGAACCCATCAGCCCTCTCTGTTTCTTACCTGAGTTATGAAAACCTATGTGCTGTTGGAGGTAGGTGTTTCCTCTTGCTTCTCAATGCTAATAGAATCAGCTGAAGGTAGTCGCCTGCTCTCCATGGGCAAGCTCCTCTTTCCTTTTTCTATTCTTGAGAAAGGCCAGAGACACAGAGGCAGTGGTAAAGAAGCCACATTAAACTGCTAAAAGAAGAGAGGAAACCCTGAAGTATGTTAAAGTCTGTGCATACTCAGAGTCAGACGTAATCGTGGTCTAGAGTCTGTGACCCAGACCACAATCAAATGCAATCGACCTCCTCATGCCCTTTTATATTAATTAACCAACTAGCACAGTCACAGCTAATAGTGACCATAAAGTAGTTACTTTTTTTTGGTAGTACAAGGTCTTCAGTGGGTCTCCTGATGCCAAAGTCATTGCCATGGAGATGCTGCACTGGGTTTAATTAACACTTGGTTGATTGTAGAAAATAGATACAAGTTAACAAACACTAAGTTGCTCAAAATTGGGCCCAGGCATTAGGGCATAGAGTTCTCTGAGCCACTCTCAGATGCAATAGTTTTTAGAAAATGTGATCAATTTAGTTTGCTGTTTGTAAAGTCACAGAAGAGTGTATCTATGCCTATAACACATCATTCAAACCTCCAAGTTAATGTTTTTACTCTGCTGCATTAGACAAAAATGAATTATGTGTCCTTGTATACAGGGAACACTGAACATGTGCTAAGGGCTGGAAAAATAAGTGATTGCAGGTGGTGATATAGTCATCTCAATGATATAAACATTGCTAGTCCAGGCATCTACACACTGCCTTGCTGAGTCTGACCCAGGACCCCAACTCCATGCCAGTCTTGTCCACTCCAAGCCTACAGGCCCAGACGGAGGTGGAGTCACATTTGCAAGCCATCTCCATGAGTCTGACTCAGTTCTGTCTCCTACAGAGTGCAACTTCATGTTCAGTCCCAGTTAGGGTTCTAGTTCAGGACTGTCACACTGTCATCCATCCACGTCTCCCCTCCAAGCCCAGGTAGGAGTTGCATGGTGAGCTCTCTTGCCTCAGGCCCAGCCTGGATCCAGAGCTATGTGCTCTTTGACTGAGTTTGACCAAAGTCCATGGACTTCTGCTGCCTTCTAGCTTTTCCTTATAGCCATTGCCCACCTTTGGATCCTAGAGCTTTCTTCCTCCTCTTCCGCAATGATCCCTGAACCTTTAGGAGTACAATATATATGTTCCATTTAGGGCTGGTCATTCTATAGTCTCCTGTTCCTGGCCAGATGTGGGTCTCTGTGCTCACCATCATCTAATGCAAACAAAAGTTCCTATGGTGAGCATAGAGACCCGGTTTACTCTAGGGATGGAATGACAATTCACGAGGAGTTGGTTTAGTATTTATGTCAATAAATATTAGCAGAATAATAGTAGTATATTATCTTCTATTGTCTATCTAGCCACAGGTTCTCGGCCCGATAATGCCAGGTAAGGGTTTCATCTTGTGTAGCAGACCTTAAATCTGATCAGAGTGGGGTTGGCTACTTCCACAACATTCCTGCCACTATTGCTCCAGTGAGCAAGTCTTTTGCCAGGCCAGTCACTTCTATAGTTCGCAAGATTCACATCTGCATATTGCTGTCAGTCTGGTGCTGTCAGTCTGGTGCTGTCAGTCTGGTGCTGTCAATCTGGTACTGTCAGTCTGGTGCTGTCAGTCTGGTAACGGAGTTGAGCGCTGTTTTTTAGATAAGCCGCCAGCGCGATGGGGTTGTCACAGTCAGTGGTTACTGCCCTACAGACTGTGCTAAAACAAAGAGATCTTAAAATTGCACCACGAACACTTCAAAATTTTGTGAAGGAGGTAGATAGAGTGGCACCATGGTATGCTTGTTCTGGGTCCCTCACTCGGATCCTTCTGCAGTAAAGCTTTAATGCATCTTGAGAGATAGATGATCAGCTTCTTAGAGGGAGACCCCAAGCTAAGAAACCCAGCCCCTTATATAAGCCTAGGAGCTCCGAGTGAGACGTGTAGAGCCGGGATTGGTGGTTTGCACATCACCCCAGATGACGCCACGGGAGAGGCACAGCTTAAACGGTTAACTCCAACTGACAGCAGATGTCAGTGCCTTCTTCTAACGGTTAACTCCAACTGACAGCAGATGTCAGCGCCATCTTCTAACGCAATAGCGATAGCGAGGGCGGCTCCTCACAGCATATGACTGATCACTTTCATCCTCTGGTGGCACGCCTAACACATTCCAGCACAAAGAAAGTTTGCTGGTAAGATGAAGCTTCCATTATGGTAACGGTCTGATTTTTTTCTGGTTCTATGACTCCAGTACGCAGTATCTTCAGCAATATGGCTTTAACCATGAAGCTCTGGACAGTAACCGAGACTGCTGGAAGTAATCTGTAATGCTTGGGAGTCTTGAGAATTCACTGGGTCATAACTACAAAAGAAATATCTCATTCCCAGGCCTGGGATTTTCTTTTTCTTTTTTCTTTTCTTCTTTTTTTTAAGCTTCTGTTGTTTAGTAAACACACTGTAGTTACATTATCAGATAACTCTTTTTATGTGCATGGATACAGCTATTCTAAGGTACTTGTACAGTAGTTCCCATGTGACTTTTTTTGAAAACTCTTTAGTGTTACTTAACCCTTTCAGTTTCCGTCTTCTACCCTGTCCTCTCCTCTTACACACCAGTTTATCCCTTCCTGTTTCACAATTCCCTTTTAACCCTTTAAACCAGTGCAGTCTCTCCTCCCTTGAAAGCCCCTCCCCATGGCCATTTTGTAACTTTCTGACCTCTGTGGGTATTTCAAATCCATTAACACATATCTAAAGAGTAAAAACTAACACCACAAATGAGAAAAAGTGTGATATTTCTGTCTTTTTGGGTCTTGGCTACCTCACTTGGGGTGAATGTTTCTAGCTCCATCCATTTTCCTATAAATTTCACACTTTCATTTTTCTTAATAGCTGAGTAATTGCACAAATGACATTTTCATTATCCATTCACTAGTTAACGGAAATCTAGCCTATTTCAATTTCCTAGCTATTGTAAAGACATCAACAATGAATATGGATGTGCATATTCCATACTTTCTAGTCTGTCACATCTACGGTATCAGGTCTGATGTTGACGTCCTTGATGTGTTTGGAGTTGACTTTTGTGCTGGGTGAGAGATGAGGATTAAGTTTCTTTCTTCTTCATGTAGCTATTCAGTTTGACCACCACCTGTTTCCAAAGATGTTATCTTAGCTTCTTGTAACAAAAGTAGCTGTAGGAGTCTGGGTTTATATGTGGTCATTCAGTTGCATTCTGTTGGTCCATGAATATATTTCTATGTCAGTACCATGGAGTTTTCATTTATAACTCTGTAATATAGCTTGAAATCTGGGAAAGTGATACCTCCATCAGTACTATTCTTTTTCAGAATTGTTTTGTAGCTGGGAAGTGGTGGCACAAACCTTTAATCCCAGTGCACTGGAGGCAGAGACAGGAAGATCTCTGAGTTTAAGGCCAGCTAATCTCGTTTACAGAGCAGCCAAGGCTACACAGAAACCCTGTCTCAAAGCAACAACAACAACAAAATCCAACAGCAAATTGTTTTGTCTAACCTAGATCTTTCGTGTTTCCATATGAAATTAAGATTGTTTTTCTGTTGAAACTGATCATCAAAATAGAGCTTGAAATTTTTGTCAAAGCATGACAGGTACAATAGAGCTGACATTTTGAATCATTCGGAGTGGATGATTAAAAGAAATGCTATTTAAGTATTAAAGGAAAAGGGTTTAGACTTTGAATTTGAGTCAAATAGCCACTCTGGCAAATAAACATGATAAAATAAATAGGTTTTCAGGATATCATGTATATACTTATGCACATTTAGGATAGATGCACATAAATTTTGTTTGATCTACATAAATGGACTACTTTCCAACAAACAGAACATAACTGTGTAAATAAAGCAAATAAGTGAAATGAAGATAGGAAGGCGGAGGTCTGAGTCACTGGACTTCCCAGGTGAACATAAGGTAAACTAGAAGCAGACTTACTAAACAGTAACACTGAATTTATTCCAGTAGGAAACAGATCTTCATATTAAAGTAAGTTGCTAACTTTCAGACAAAATACATTTGAAAGACCACACTTTGCTTGCATTCTTTAATAGGATAAAGGTTTTATTTTTTTTTCTTGGATGAGAAAACAGTCAATAGTTTCTATGTTTCACCCTGTTAAACCTATCAAAGACTCAGAAAGGGACAGAACTTACATTATATTGTGACTTTACCTTCTTCTTCTTCTTCTTCTTCTTCTTCTTCTTCTTCTTCTTTGTTTTTGTTTTTTGATTTTGAGACATGGCTTTGGAGGTTGTCCTGGAACTAGCTGTTGTAGACCAGACTGGTCTCGAACTCACAGAGATCTGCCTGCCTCTGTCTCCCAGTTGCTGGGATCAAAGGCATACACCATCACCCCCCATATTGTGACTTTTCTAATATCAACAACTTCTATGCTTTTTTTCTGTAAACTTTATAATTATAAAGGAAACCTAAACATATATTAATAAAATGGTAATCATGAAAGTAAAAATAGATTGCTTTTCAATTTCTCTGAAGAATTACATTGGAATTTTAAAGATTATGTTGAATCTGCAGATTACTTTTGGTAGGATGGACATTTTCACAATGCTAATCTCACGAATCAATGAATGTAAGAGGTCTTTCTGTCTTCTAGTACATGCATCAACTTCTTTTTTCAGCTTTCACTGTACAAGCCATTGGTATAACATTTGCACTATCAAATTGACTCACGTAAATTAAAATTGTTAAGTTAACCACAGTTCTTTTTAGTTCATAATGTACCAACATCCTTAAAGCTCTAAAAACAAGTGGTCTTGGTTTTAGCAGCATCCCCAAGCTTAAGCTTGACACAATATGCTAATTAATGAAGCAGTATGACAATACATTTTTTTAAATTTTAAAACAAGGAAGGCTGACTACAGATCTTCTCTTCTCCCTCTGTTTCCCCAGATCGAATTTGTGGGGTAAAACCCACTTTGACCACCTGACACTAGAGTCACCTCTGTCCCAGACCAGCTGAAACACAAAACCAACCAATCCCTGAGCACCCTGAGCAGGAAGCCAGCCTTGGCTGTCCCAGATCAGCTGAAACACAAAACCAACCAATTCCTGAGCACCTTGACTCTGAACCCAGAGCCTGTGAAAGAAACACACCCAGAATCTGAAACCTGAGCCAGTGAAAGGAACACTTTATCCCTGGACCCAGAACCAAAGGAAAACACCCTGACTTTGAAACCAGAGACAAAGAAACACACTTTGGTCCTAGAATCAGAGCCAGTGAAAGAAATACACCGGGGCCCTAAAACTAGAGCCAAAAGGGTAAATAGGATCAGTGAAAGAAACAGTTTGGCCCTGACATCAGAGCCAACTCTGCCCCTGACCAACTAAACCAACCAATCTCTGAGCAGGAAAACTAACCAATCCCTGAGCAGAAAAAACACACCCTGGGAAAACTCTGCTCCTAAGAAGCCCTATTTAATTCCGTCTGCCTGTTCAGTTGTGGACTGTCCTTTCATACCCAGGCAGAGGAAGCCTCTCTCTTGTACTCCTCCTTTCCGAATAAATCTCTTTCTCAAAAGAGTCTTGGGTGAAGATCTTCATTGACCTGCACAGAACAGAAGAAACTTCTGGGGACATTCCTTTAGGGGGACTGTACAAGGCTGAGAACATAAGAAACTTTCTGGGACATTCCCTTAGAGGGCTGAGCAAGTCTGTAGCAGAAAAGTAACAACTTTTTGCCAAAGCCAGAGGAGTTTGCTACATTTCTGCAGGGACTTCCCCTTCAGCAGACTGTAGCTGAAGAAGCCTATGGCTCTACTAGGATTCCCTTAAGAGAAGGATTGTTCTATCCTGCGGGGAGACCAGGGCAGAATAATCTTTTTGTGTACTGTGGAGATGTGTCACTCTGACTGTTTAATAACCAGTAGGTAGGCAGGATTTCCAGGTGCAGAGGACACTGGGAAAAAGAAGGGAGATGCCAGGACACAGCAAGCAGCAGGGCAATTACAAAGGAAATGTAACTGAGCCATGTAAAGAACACATACAGACTTAAAGATATGGGCTAATTTGTTATCAGCGTTGGAAACAAGCTAAACTATCAGCAAACTTTCAGAATTAACAAGTCTGTAGGGAAAAGGGGCCTAGGAAACACACCCTGAGCAGAGTCAAAGAAACACACTTTGGCCCTGCAACCAGAAATGTACCCTGACCCTGAAACCAGTGCCAAAAGAACACACTTTGTCCCTGGAATCAGAGTCAGTGAGAGAAATGCACCCTGGCCCTAAAACTAGAGCCAAAAGGCTAAAAATGACCAGAGAAAGAAACACACTTTGGCTCTGAAACCAGAGCCAAATCTGACCCTAATCCTGTGCAGAAAAACTAACCAATCCCTGAGCAGAGCTCTAGCCAATCTGAGCTCAGCACTAAAATCTGAACAATCCCCACTCTGGAAGCCCTATATAAACCCTGTGTCTGTTCAGCTTGTGTCTGTTTGTGCTACCGGGCTGTCCTCTACCACTGTTGCAGAGGGCAGCCTCTCTCCTGGATCCTTCCCTCCCAATAAACCCCTTCAGTGAGCTTTGGGTGAAGATCTTCTTTTGCCATGGTGATGGAGCAGAGGCAACCCTGGGCAGAGCAGAGCAGAGAGAGCAGGGCTGTAACACTTGCCCAGGAAACCTTCCCTTGGCAAGCAGAGTTGTTACACTCCATTCCCTTCTCTGCTCTCAGCTCTCCAAGAGCAGAGCTGAACTGTAGCAACTTCGCCTGCCAAGCAAAACTGCTACATTGGGCAAACATCCCCAGCTGGAAGACTCTGTCCTGCCAGAGCAGAGCCGAAACACTGGGGAAGCCTTTCCCTGAGGCAAGACTGTAAGCTGCTAAGCTTACTACAACCTATGGTAGTCCTTAACTCCTGAGCTCCAGGATACCTTTCCACCTGAGCTGTGTAACACTCAGTATTCTGTGACTCCCGAGTGCCAGAATAACTGACCCATCCACATCCCCGATCCAGCCCAAAATGCCAACAAGTCTCCATGTCATTACTGGTGAGCCAACAGTCCCAACAAAAAAGTCTGACTGCAGGTGATCTTAAAGGAACCATGTGATGTGACACCATTTGGATAAATCAGCCAGAGAGGAAACAACTCCTAGCTATGAAGCTCAAACCACAAGGTTCCTTCACTGTTTTTAATCACACTACTGAGCCTCTCTGGTTTCCCTTTCTCCCTCCTCAGTGACAGGCTGCCCACCTAGTCAGTGCTGAGGCAGCCCCTGACCAGGACCCTGAATGGAATGACAATACCTCAGGGGACATCCTTACTAAGAACCAATTTATAACTTACTCCTGGCTGGTCCTCACAAGGCCACCCTTAAAGCAGTAAATTATAAAACAAAACCCAACAATTCCAGGAGGTCATCCGGGACAGACATGATGACCTGTCTCCATTCCTCAACAGGTGAGGCCCCGCCTCACAGAGGCCCTGGCAATTTTAGAGAAGGTTCTATGTGGTGTTGAGAAGAAGGTATATTCTTTTGTGTTTGGATGGAATGTTCTATAGATGTCTGTTAAATCCAATTGGGCCATAACTTCTGATAGTTCCTTTGTGTCTTTGTTAAGTTTCTGTCGGGTGGTCCTGTCTAGTGGTGAGAGTAGGGTGTTAAAGTCTCCCACTATAAGTGTGTGGGGTTAATGTGTGATTTGAGTTTTAGTAATACTTCTTTTATGAATAGGGGTGTCTTTGTATTTGGGGCATAGATGTTCAGAATTAAGACTTCATCCTGATAGATTTTTTCTGTGATGAGAATAAAGTGACCTTCTTCATCTTTTTAGATTAAACTTAGTTTGAAGTCTAATTTGTTAGTTATTAGGATAGCTACACCTGTTTGCTTCTTAGGGCCATTTGATTGGAAAATCTTATCCCAACCCTTAACTCTCAGATAATGTCTGTCTTTGAAGGTGAGATGTGTTTCTTGTATGCAGCAGAAGGATGGATACTGTCTTCGTATCCATTCTGTTAGCCTGTGCCTTTTTATAGGTGAGTTAAGACCATTGATATTGAGGGATATTAATGGCCATTGATTGTTGATTCTTGTTTGTTTTGGATTTATTTTTGGTGGTGGTATTGTGTGTGAGTTTTCCCCCTATTTCTGGCTTTTGGTAAAGTGAGATTATCTATTTCCTATGTTATTGTGAGTGTAGTTAACTTCCTTGGGTTGGAGATTTCCTTCCAGAACTTTCTGTATGACTGGATTTGGGTATATGTATGGTGTAAATCTTGCTTTGTCATGGAATATCTTGTTTTCTTCATCTATCGTGATTGAGAGTTTTGCTGTGTATAGTAGTCTGGGCTGGAATCTGTGATCTCTTAGTGTTGGTAGAATATCTATCCAGGACCTTTTGACTGTCAGAGTTTCCATGGAGAAGTCAGGTGTAATTCTGACAGGTCTGCCTTTATATGTTACTTGGCCTTTTTTTCTAGCTGCTCTTAATATTCTTTCTTTGTTTTGTATGTTTGGTGTTTTGAGTATTATGTGGCAAGGGGACTGTTTTGTTTGGTCCAGCTTATTTTGTGTTCAGTAAGCTTTCATAGGCATGCCCTTCTTTAGGTTGGGAAAGTTTTCTTCTATGGTTTTGTTGAATATGTTTTCTGCACCTTTGGCTGGACTTCTTTGCCTTTTTCTATACCTATTATTCTTAGGTTTGGTCTTTTCACAGTGTCCCATATATCCTGGATATTTTGTGTTAAGTATTTGTTGGATATAACATTTTCTTTGGTAGGTGAATCTATTTCCTCTACTTTATCTTCAGCACCTGAGTGCTGTCTTCCATCTCTTGCATTGTTGGTTATACTTGCATCTTTAGTTCCTGATTGTTTACTCATCTTTTCTATTTCCAGCATTCCCTCGGTTTGTGTTTTCTTTTTTGTCTCTATTTCATCTTTCAGATCTTGAACTGTTTCCTTCATCTGTTTGTTTTTTCTTGAGTTTCCTTGCTTCTTTAAGTGATTTGTTGATGGTTTTGCATTTTTGTTTTTTTTTCTTCCATTTCTTTAAGGGATTTTCTCATATCCTCTTTGAGGGCATCTATCATTTTCATGAGGTTGTTTTTAAAGTCATTCTCTTCTGCTTCATCTGCATTGGGATGTTCAGGTCTTGCTTGTGTAGAATCCTTAGATTCTGGTGGTATCATATAAGTCTTTCTGTTGTTGGATGTGTTCTTATACTGTCATTTTCCCATCTCTTTTTCTAGTGGATATAGGAAGGGTCTCTCCCTCTCTTGGTGGGTATTGATTCAAGGTTCTATCCTCTCCTCTCTCCTTCTACCCAGAGGTTGGAGGGGCAAGATCAGAATGGCAGCTGATGGAGCTGGCTGATTTGTTCTGTTTCCAGGTCCCTCTGCCAGGTTTGGTGGCAGGAAGGATCTGGTGGTCATGGCTCAGAGGACTCAAAGATGAGGAGGTAGGCTAGAAGAGGCCCTGGGACTCACCTCTGTACTGGAAGGGTGGAGGAACAAGAATAGACATATTTTTCAATGGGTTGTTGTTTTGGGGTTTTTGATTTGTTTTTGGATTAAATTTTTATTTTAAATCCTAACCTCAGTCTCTCTTCCCTCCTCTCCTCCCTGTCCTTCCACTACACACTTCCCATCTGGCCCCCAAATCACTCCTCCTCCTTTTCCATTCAGAAATCACAGACCTCCCCTGGTTGTCAACAAAGCAGGGCACATCAAGTTGTAGCAAGACTCAGCTCCTCACCTTGGTCAAAGGCAACAATGGACAAGGATTAGGATTCTAAAAGTAGGCAAAGAGCTGGAGACAGCTCCTGTTCCCACTGTTAGGAGTCCCACAGGAGGACAAACTATACAGCTGTCACACATGTGCAGAGGACCTCGCTCAGTCCCATGCAGGCTCCCTGGTTGTCACTTCAGATGCTGTGAGCCCCTATGCGTCTGTGCTAGTTGATTCTGTGGGTTTTCTTGTGGTGTCCTTGGCCTCTTTGGCTCCTACAATCTTTCCCCTGTCTCTTCTTAAGGATTCCCAGAGCTCAGCCTGATGTTTGGCTGAGGGTCTGCAACTGTTCCCATCATGTGCTGGATGAAGACTCTCTGAAGACAATTAGGCTGGGCTCTTTGTTTTCTGAGCTCTTTGTATATTCAGGATATCATTCCTCTGTGGATGTTCGGCTGACAAAGATTCAAGGCCATTCTGGGGGCTTCCTCTTCACCTGGTCATTTATTTCTTTATCTGTCTCAAAGCTTTTGGGCTCTGGTAAGTCCCACTTATCAGGTGTTGGCCTTAACTCTAATGCAAATGGACTCCTGTTCAGAAATTCCTGCCCTATACTTGTATCAGATAGGGAACTCCCTGTCCTTTCTTCTGGCATTTGCAGTGTTTTGTGTTTAGTGCTTGATGTAATTGGAGTTAGTTTTGTGTGATGTGGGAGACACAGGTCTAGTTTCCTTCTTCTGCATGTGGACATCCAGTTTCCAAGCACCATTGCTGAAGATGCACTCTTTTCTGCAGTTTATGTTTTTGGCATCTTTGTCAAATATTAAATGGCTTCCTGGACTGTTAAGATGCTGTAATGATATTTTAGATTTTGTTTCCTGGATTTTTTTCAAGACAGTGTTTCTCTGTTGCTTTGGAGCCTGTCCTGGAACTTGTTCAGTAGACAAGGCTGGTCTCAACCTCACAGAGATTCGCCTGCCTCTGCCTGGGATTAAAGGCATGAGCCACCAATGCCTCGTGTTTTCTGGAGTTTTATCACAGAACAAATTTACCTTATAAAAATGTTTTCTGGGGGCTGGAGAAATAACTCTGTGAGTAAGAGCACTTTATACTCTTAGAACATATCAGAGCTTAGTCCCCAACACTCATGCAGATGGTAACAGCACCTGTAACTCAGCTCCAGAGAACCTAACATCCTCCTATGACTGCGGGCATCTGCAGCTATGCCAGCACACACACACACACACACACACACACACACACACACACACACACACACACACGCAAATAATAAACAGAAAATCAAAGGGTTAAACTTCCAATTTTACAACTGAATTTAGGTTTCAGTTCTCAGAGAGGGGCAAAAAGGCATCTCTCCCAAAGGGGGGGCATTTATCAACAAATAATATTCAGATCCAAGGGAGAAAACATGAACAAGGCCCACACACAGCCCCACAATATCTCAAGGCAATGACCAAAGAGGGACAGACCTTGGGAAATGTTCAAACATGTCCAAAGACAGCAAAACTGTAGCCCTAGCCAAGCAGAAATGTGCTAATGTAACTGCTACTTCCTCAGCCAATCACAAATAGGATAATTTAACTGTCCCTGGAATACCTCTTGGCTGTGCTTAAAGGAGATTGCACACACTACTCATGGTCGTTGCCATTTTGTACAGATGAATGATGCCCCATATGCTGGTATAATAAATAAACATGTTGGCTGGTTGCATGTGTGAATGATGGTCTTTTGTGGGATATCTTGTGGACCCTAACAAAAACCATGGAGAAGACTGGCCAATCTTTCCAAGGGATGATGGGCCTTCAGCTCCAATGATGACTGTTCTTCTAATGATGCTCAAGGTTGCCCAATAAGATCTGAACTCAAATAATGTAAACCTGCAATAACTGTTATGCTCTTTCACAGACTATGAGAATGATGAGGACAACTGTCATAGAAGTCTTTCAGACACAGATGGCCCTTGATGTGTGGGCAGCAATGTGGGGAGAACCTGTAACATTCTTAGAGTGTTGTGTTATCTGTGATGACTGACATGTGTGCTCAGTCTTCCAATACTGATTTTGATTTATGCTTTGTGACTTGCAGCCCCTGGTGGAAAAAAACGTGACATTTGGGGCACACATTTCAGGATAGGGCTGAATAATTTGTTGCATGATGTATGGCTGTGTGTCTCAATGTCCTGACTAATAACACATTTTCTCCAAGAATCTGCTCTGCTCCACGTTATCTTCCCATGAGACTTTAAAAGGACATCAATCTTTAGATGTGAGAACATACCCTGAGACACCTGCAGAATCCAGGAAAGTGAAAGGGACTATTGACGAGGTGGGGTAGCAGATCAATAAAGAAGCTGAGACCTTTTAAAATAATTTTGGATTTTAAGATTACAACAAAATCACATCATTTCCCTCTTCTTTGTCCTCCCCTAAATCCTCCATGCACCCACCTCCCACTCTCTTTCTAATTCAAAGCCTCTCTTTCTTTAATTGGACACACACATACACACACACACACACACACACACACACGCACACACCATCTGCTCAGGGAGTGTGATGTTACTTGTGTGACTGTTTTCAAGGCTGACCACTTGGTATTGGTAACCCACTGGTGTACTCTTCCTGGAGAAGACTAGTGCTCCCTGTGTCCGCATGCATCCAACTTTGGTTTGCATTTGGCTTGTTCAGAAAGTCCATTCATTTCTTTCCTGAAGTCACAGCATTTGGTCTTCCTGGATAGACTGAAAAGAACTTCTTGAATTGTATGGTATGGAGCTGCGTGCGTATCACCAGTGACATCTGATAGTCATGTTTTTCTAGTATGGATATATCACTTTTGTATATATTACAGGAAAAGAAATGGCTAACCTGAGGTAGATCTATGGAGTTTCTGTTAGTTGGCCACAGTTAATGAAATTTATAAGTATGTGCCCTAACTTGTAGGATTAGGATAGATTTTGAGAACACCTTTAACACTGAGCACAGTAATTACAGGTTATGTCATGAGGGTGTCTTGCTAATGTCCAGGGCATACGGGTTAAGTACTTGTGGCCAGTAAGTCCTACTCAAAGCTGTAAAGCAGCTGGTGCATTAGCTGCTGCCAGGTCTGTTAACCCAGGGTTTATGTCCATAAAGCAATATTTATTAAACACCATTTGGTTAGAAGAAGCAGGGGAGACAACGGGAACACACACGATATTATATTGTGGAAATACAGTCATCTACTATAAACATCATTTCACATATCATTTCTTTCATTGGCTGCCATTCTCCTATCTTTCAGCCTGCTGTGTGTTTACTTCCCTTGACACTAAATCTCTACTCCTGTTATCCTCACTGCCGTAGAGTGAGTCTTCTGTCTGTCCCATAGGATGGCGGAAGTCTCAGATACTTACTCAAGAGACTGTGTCATGCTATTTTCTGGTATGTTGTTGGCTGTTACATTCAGAATTCAGCTAAGAAAGCCACGGATGGCAGCTCCTTGAAACAGTGAGTACCAGGAAGTGGCTGTGTGGACAAGGATGTGCTGAAGAACAAGGAGGAAGTGCATTCTACAGTTGAAGGGAGGGGCTGCAATGCTCACACTTGTAACGCAGCAAGTTCAGGCACTGATAGTTAACAGAGACACTCGGGAGAGCTAACACTGGAAGATCTTAGCAGGGGAAAGAACTTGGCAGTTGATCAAGTTGATTAAATGACAAATGGGGTGTACACAGCAGGGGCAGGAGAGGGCACTAATTACCCAGGAGGATGGTGTGCAGGAGGCTCACCCCTCTGAGGGGATGAAGTAAGGCTGTGTGGACACAAAAACACGACTCTCCCTTCAGAGGAACGAAAGAGTTTACCCTGGAGCAACTGTAAGTCATCCCAACCCAGGACCACAGATTTACAGGGTTAGACATCCCAAATATACAATGTCCACAAAATTTAAACACCGTGACAATAAACAACCCAGAAGAATGACCTATGGAAAAGAATGTAAGTTCTCAAAAGAAAAAAGAAAAAACAAAAATAAATGGCTAATAAGTATCCTTTTTAGCCATCAGGGAAATTCAGATTAAAACTCTACTAATATTCCATCTCACGTAATCAGACCACTCATGACTGGGAATACAAATGTCAGCATGCTGGGCTGGATGTGAGGCTAAGGCAGCTGGGATTTGGGAGAAATGCTCACCAGTACAGACACTTTGGAAATCACTCTTAGAGCTTCTCCAAACACTAGAAATAGAGCAGCCACACGACCATATGCAACTCCTGGGCATGTACACAAAGGACTTCAGAGTCTACTACAAAGGACAACTATTTTAAGACTGTCAGGATCCATCTATGCGGCATCCAACCTCTCCACCAGCCAGACCTCCCACATCCTTCTTAGGAGTCCAGCCTGGTGAGTCTCCCTGACCCTCCCCATCTCCCCTTATCCCAAACCACAGCATCTACCCCAGATCCCACAGCCAGTGTCCCAGCCTAGTCTGGATACCCTGACTACCCTGCAGCCAACCACTAGATACCTGCCACCACCCACGGGTCCTTTCTGATTCACCCAAACTCTGCTCCCAGCCAGATCTCTCATGTCATTCTCCAGGGTCTAACTTCATATGTCTGATCATTTGCACCTCCCCAACCCACCAGATCTAACCCGGGACCCTTGTTCAGTGTTCTAGCCTCATCTGGTCTCCGTGCCTGTATGTCTGCCTATATCTCCATCTTCGTTTTGATTCCATTGACCAACATTTCTGTTTTCATGCCAACACCAAACAGTTTTCATTACTATAGTTCTGTAGTACAACTTGAAATAAGGGATGGGGATACCTCTAGTAGTGCTTTATTGTTCATGACTATTTTAGCTACCCTGGCTTTTGTTTCTCCATATGAAGTTCAGAATTGTCCTTTTAAGGTCTGTCAGAATTGTGTTGGAATTTTGTTGAAGAGTGCCTTGAATCTGTACCCATTGCTTTCGGTAGAATGGCTGTTTTTACTATTTTAATCCTAGAAATCCATGAGCATGGAAGATCTTTCCATGTTCTGATATCTTTTTCAGTGGAATACTGCTTCACTTCTGGTGGGAGTACCAAGTTGTACAGTCACTATGGAAATCAATATGGTGATTTCTTGCAAAGTTGGGAATCTCTGCCTCATGAGCAGCTGTACCACTATTGAGTATATAGCCAAAGGATACTCTGTCATACAGCAAGGTCACTTGCTAAACTATGTTCATAGCAGTGTTATTCATAACAGCCAGAAACTGGAACTAATTCAAATGTCCCTCTGCTGAAAAATGGATAAAGAAAATGTGGTACATTTGCAGAATGCAATGTTATTCAGCTGGTAAAAAATTGCATGAGACTTTCAGGCAAATGGATGGAAGCAGAAAAAAATCACCCGGAGTGAGGTAACCTAGATTCAGAAAGATAAATGTGGTAAGCATTAATGTATGATTGGATAATAGCTTTTAAATAAATAATCCATAGGCCTAGAGAGGTTAGGAAAAAGGAGGGCTGAGGGTGGTGGTAGTGGAGGTGTGTGTGCATGAATTCCCCTGGGAAGAGGAAATAGAATAGATTTTGTAGAAGGACTGTGAGTGGGTGGGTTTGGGAGGAGAAGGAATTGGGTGTAAGTGGTGGAGGAAGAGATTTTGGGGAAATGATAGCTGGAACTGGGGGCTTTATAGGGCAGTGTGGAGACTCAGTGGATTATAAACTTCTTGGAATCTATGAAGGTGACATTAGAGAAGGCTCCTAGCAATGGGGGATATATGAGTCTGAGATGGGCACTTTTTGTAGCTAGACAAGGCTGTGGAACTGGGTTACTTTTGATTGAATTTTTGGGCAAGGGGGCCTATGGAGATCCCTAAACAAGCTGGGTTGGTACTAGGACAGAGGGTTGCTCTCTGAAAACTGACAGCACAGCCCCATTGCTGAGCAAACATCCACATAGCTCATGGTATGGAGAGATGTGAGTAGGTACTTGCTTGCATGGAGCCTTCATCCCTATGTTCTAGCCTCTTTGGCAAGAAAATGTACCTGGACCAACACAGGTTCAAGACTCTCTACCTACAGTCTGTCCTGCATGCAGGATATGCTGGGCAATAGTGGCAGAGACTTATGGGAGGAGCAAATCATTGTCTTCTTTAACTCGAGGCCCAAACCACAAGAGGGAGCCCCATGCACTAAACTACCTGGATGTACAGGAATCAGAGACTGGACAGCTAGAGGCCTACTGTCCAAATACAAGTGGGAAAAAAGAGAAATGATTCCTAATGAGATTCTGCTGTACTCATTTTAGTCATAATCAGAGAGGCTTCTTCAGGCAGCAAATGGGAGCTGGTGCAGAGACATTATTTGTAGAGATCGTCTAAATTGGAGGTCTCCATCAGGCCCCTTCATTCATAGCTGGAGCACCTTGTGGAAGAAGGGGAAGAAAGATTGAAGAAGTCAGAGGAAATGGAGGAAACGAAATAGGGCTCATAGGCGCTCAGAGATGGAAGCAGCAAACACAGAGAATTCATGGGTCTCCATCAGGTTCTCTGTATATACGTTATGGCTGTTAACTTGGGTTTTTGTGGAACTCCTGACAGTAGAGGTGGGTGTGTCTCTTTTCCTCTCATAGGGGTGTCTTATCCAACCTCTATTGGAGGGTTTTAGCCTTGTCCTATTGTGTTTTGTTTTGTCCTGTCTGGCTGTCATCTCTTGGAGACGTGATGTTTTCTGATGAAGAAGCAGAGGGGGAATAGATCTGGGGAGTGAGGAGGTGGGGGTTTCAGGGAGGAATGGAGGAAGAGGAAACTGTGGTTGGGATTACTGTATGTGAGAAGGATATATTTTTAAAAAGATCAAGCCAGTATCCTCTCTTCAGTGTCCACCAGTCCTGTAGAAATGATTGACATTCAGGAATTTTGAGTCAAGTCCCAATGAAAAAGGGGAATCATTAAGTACACCAGTAATACAAGGAGTTCAAAACACACACACACACACACACACAGACAGAGAGACAGAGAGACAGAGAGACAGAGACCGAGACAGGCACACACACACAGAAAGATTGAGAGACACAGAGAGAGAGACAGAGACCGAGACAGACACACAGACACACAGACACACAGACACACACACACACACACACACACACACACACACACACACACCGAGAGAGGGAGAGAGAGAAAGAGAGAGAGAGATCAAGCTAATAACAACAGCTCAGAGAAATTAAGGATAAAGAGCTTAAGAAGAAAAGACATCTGAGTGGTGCCCAAGGATACACAAACAGGAGGTTGATGGAAATGCCATAGAAAACCCAAGACTTGAAAAATCCAATTCAGTAAATAGATGAAAATGCTGACGAGGACATAAACTGAAATCAAGATGGAATAAAAACCCAATAGCTCAACTCTCAGACTCAAAGGAAAGCCTTATACATAAAAGAAAACAAGCAGAAGATGGGACATCATAACTCAAATATAAAGCAGAGCATTGAGATTAATTAGCAGGGAAGAGCAAAAACAATTACTCTCAGGAATAGAATATACAGGAACTGTGGAAGATAATGAACAAAAACCAAGTCTTCAAATTATTGAAGAATTTCAATTCAGTGGACTAGACCAGATCTTCAACAATATCACAGGAAAAATATTCCCAATACTAACGAAACACACACCATATAGATAGAAAAAGCAGACAAAAGACCAAAGACAACAGGAGAGAAAAAAACCCAAATGGGATATCATGTTTGAAATATTAATTATACAGAAAAAAGAAAGTGTATGAAAATCTCCAAGACAAAAATGCAAATGACTTAAAGGAAAAACATCTGACTTCTTAATAGAAACTGTGAGAGCAGAAGAGCCTGGACAAATGAGCTCCAAGTCCTAAAAAAACCAGCCTAGAGCAACACATGCAGAAACCCACCCACCATAACTGAGAGAAAATGAACACTCTGTATGCTTTAAACAGGCTAAAATTTTATATCTAAAAAATCCAAACCTAAGGCAATTAAGAAGTAATATTGCAAGCTGAAGAGACGAAGGAGAAGAGTACAGAGACTGTGGGAGAAATACAAAGTCATAATTATTAAAGCACATAGATACAAATAACACTGCCAAAATCAAAGACACAATGATCATGATTACCACACACACATATTTCAATTATCACATTATCAGTGGCCTTAATTCTCCAATCAAAAGAATCGAATTGATGAAGAAACAAAAAACTACCTGTTGTCTACAAGAAATACATTTTAGCTTTAAAGACAGACACAATTTATGGACAAAAGCAATCCAATCAAATGGGAGGAGAAACTAAGCAGACATCACTGTCTTAAAATTTGACAAAAATACACCCCACATTAAAACCAACCAGAAGAGATAAAGAGGAACATTGCCCACCAAATGGTGTTGGTAAAACTGGTGGCTGCATGCAGAAGCATGAGAAGAGATCATTACTTTTCCACCTACAGGGAACTCAATTCCAGATGGAACGAGGACCTCAACAGGAGGGCAGGCACCCTGAGTCTGACAGGAGACACAGTGGGAAATAATAGTCTTGGACTCCTTGGCACAGGAAAGGACTTTCTGAATAGAACACAGATAGTGCAGGCACTGACCAATAATTACTCAATGGAAACTCAAGAAACTGAAAAGCTTCTGTATGACAAAGGACATCATCAACTGATACAAGGGCAGGCTATAGAATGGAAAAGACTTTTGCCAACTATATATCCTATAGAGACTAGTAACCAAAAACATAAAGATAAAAAATTCTCGAACATCAAGAAAACAAATAATCCAATTAAAAACAGGATACAGAACTAAGCAGAGAAATCTCAGAAATCTCAAAAGTCTGAGAAGCACTTAAATAAATGTTCAGCATCCTTAGTCATCAGGGATATGTAAATTAAAAATACTTTTAGATTTCATCTCATACCAATCAGAATGTCCAAGATATTTAAAATAAAAGATAGCACATGCTGGTAAGGATGTGGAGTAAGGGGAATGCTCATCTATTGCTGGTGGGAGTACAAGGAGTGTGAGTGGAAACCGGTGTGGCTGATTATCAGAAAGATGTTAATGGATTGACCTAAAGATTCAGCTATATCACTCTTGAGTATATACTAAATCTCTAGTAAGCATATAAATTCATTCTTTTATCCCAGAATTTGGGAGGCAGAGGCAGGCAGATCTTTGAGTTCAAGGACATCCTGATCTATAGAGCAAGTTCCAGGACAGCCAGATCTACACAGAGAAACCTTGTCTCAAACAAACAAACAAACAAACAAACAAAGAAACAAGGAAGCAAAATGAAAACATACAAATTCATGGAGATTAAACAACTCATTACTGAATGATGAATGGCTCAAAGAAGAAATCAAGAAACAAACAAAAAACTTCCTGGAACTAAATGAAAATCAAAAGAGGACACAATAAAAGCCGTGGGAAGATAGAATACACCCATACCAGGAAATTTTATAGCTCTAAGTCCCTATATTCAAAGCTTTCTTCAGAAAGAGCACTAATTAATGGCTTTAATACACTACAAGAATTTGGAAAAACAAGAACAAACCATATTCAAATCCAGTTGATGGGAAATAAATCATGAAAATCAGAGTAGAAACCAACAGAATAAAAACAAAGGACCCAAGAAACTTAAGAGTTTGTTGTCAGAGAATATAAAAGAAATGGAAAGATCATTGATTCTAGTAACAGAAAGAAGGAAAGAGAGAAAGGAAGGAGGAAACAAAGAAAAAAGGAAGGGAGGAAGGAAGGAAGGAAGGAAGAGAGAACCAAAATTAACAGATTCAGAAATGAACAGGTAAACATCACAACAGACACCAAAGATTATCAGGGTATAATGGGGGGGGGGAGATTTACAATCTTGGGCTTCACTATGCTGGGAATCCTAAGAGAAATGAATGAGATTCTACATTCATCAAAACCAACAAGATGAAAACAAGAAGAAGAAGCCAACAATCTAAACATAGTGATGACAAATGAGGAGATTGAAGCAGTAATAAACAACTGATAAACTGTAGAAAGTCCAAAGTCGGATGAATTCACAGAAGAACTCTACCAGGCACTCAAAGAAGATACAGAGGAAACCCATCTTGGACTCCTGTGAAACTAGCATTACTCTAATACCAAAACCAGATAAAGACACAAACAAACCAACAAAAAACCTTCCAAACCCACAGGGTTTGATGGGATATGTTCAAAACTGCTAAAAAATGCTTGCATACAGAGTACAGACATACATCAAAAAGATTGTATGCTGTAACCAAGTTGTCTTTTTCCCTGAAACACAGGGATGACTCAACATACATAAGTCAATAAATGTAATAGAGTTCATAAATGAACATAAAGACAAAAATCACACGATCATCTCAAGAGATGCAGAAAAAGCCCTTAAAAAATTCATCGTTTTGCATTATTAAAGTCCTAGAATGTAGGACTAGAGGGGCCCTACTTCAACATAGTAAAAACTATACATAAAAAAACAATCCTTCTAATTGGTGAAAGCCTTGAGGCAATCCCACTGGAGTCAAGTGAGACAGGGATGTCCATTATCTCCAATTCCTTTTCAATACTGTGCTTGAAGTACTAGCAAAAGCAGTATAGCAAGAGAAGAAACTTAAATGAACACAAGTCTGGAAAGAAGTCAAAGTATCCCTATTTGCAGATGATGTGATACCATACACTAGAGACCCCCCAAATTTACCAGAAAACATCAATAATTGATAAATCAATTCATCCATATTGCAAGATATAGACGTAAATTGCAAAAATCACTAGATTTTCTGTACACCAACAACAAACATATAAAGAAGGAGATCAAGTACATACTCCCACTCATAATAGTCTCAAGGAAAATAAAACATTTAGGAATAAACATAACTAAGGAACTGAAGGACCACTACAATGAAAACTTTAAATATCTGAAGCAAAAGATTGAGTCACTAGAAAATGGAGATAGCCTATATTTAATGATTGCTAGAATTAATATGAAAATAACCATTTTTCTAAAAGCTATTTATATACTGAAATTAAATCTACCACATGCCTAAAAGACTTGACATCCCATTGTAGATGGATTTTTCTTTGGGCTTATTAATTATGAAACACTGGCTTTAGCTTAGGCTTGTTCTTAACTAGCTCTTATAACTTGAATTAACCCTTGTTTTTATTTTTTTATTACTTATTTTAAAATTTAAATTTAGATTAGAAACAAGGCTGCTTCACAAGTCAGTTCCAGGTCCCACTCCCTTTCCCTTCCCTCCTCCCGTGCCCTCCCCCCAACCCCCCATTATCCCCTCATTACCCCAGGGAGGGTGAGGCCCTCCATGGGGGTGTCCATAGTCTGTCATTTCATATTGGGCAGGGCCTAGACCCTTCCCCAAGAGTTCAGGGTGAGAGTGCACCTCACATTGTTCTATGGGAGTCCAAAGTTCATGTGTATACTTGGGATAAATACTGATCTACTGCCCAAGGCTCAATAGATTACCTAGGCCTCCTCACTGACACCCAGATTCAGGGGGTCTTGATCAGTCCTATGCTGGATTCCCAGGCATAAGCCTGGGAATCAAGAGTTAACCCCTGTCAGGTCAGCTGTTTCTGGGGGTTAAACCACCCCAGTCTTAATCCCTTTGGTCATCATTCCTTCCTCTCTGTTACTGGCTTTCTTGAGTTCAGCTCAGTGCTTAGCCATGGGAGTCTGCCTCTTCTTCCATCAGCCACTGAATGAAGGTTCTATTTCCCAGATTGCTGGCCATGGGATTGTAGGCTGGCACTCACCAGATCTATGTCTAAAATCCATACATGAGAGAGTACATGCCAAATTTCTCTTTTTGTGACTGCGTTACCTCACTCAGGATGGTTTCTTCTAGTGTCATCGATTTGCCCGCAAATCTCAGGATTCCACTGTTTTTTTCTGCTGAATAGTACTCCATTGTGTAAATGTACCACATTTTCTCTATCCACTCTTCAGTTGAGGGGCATCTAGGTTGCTTCCAGGTTCTGGCTATTACAAATAATGCTGCTATGAACATAGTGGAGCAGATGCCCTTGTTGTATGAATTTGCCTCCTTTGGATATATGCCTAAGAGTGGAATTGCTTGGTCTTGTGGTAGATTGATTCCCATTTTCCTGAGGAATCTCCATACTGCTTTCCAAAGTGGCTGTACCAGTTGGCACTCCCACCAGCAGTGGAGGAGGGTTCCCTCTCTCCACATCCTCTCCAGCATAAATTGTCTTTGGTGTTTTTGATTTTACCCATTCTGACAGGAGTAAGATGGTATCTCAGAGTTGTTTTGATTTGCATTTCCCTGAAGGCTAAGGATGTTGAGCACTTTCTCAAGTGTCTCTTGGCCATTTTAGCCTCCTCTATTGAGAATTCTCTGTTTAGTTCAGTACCCCACCTTTTAATTTGATCCTTTGGTGTTTTGGAGACTTGCTTCTTGAGTTCTTTGTAAATTTTGGAGATTAACCCTCTGTCACATGTGGGGTCAGTGAATATCTTTTCCCATTCTGTGGACTGCCTTTCTGTCTTGTTGACTGTGTCTTTTGCCTTACAGAAGCTTTTTAGTTTCATGAGGTCCCATTTGTTAATTGTCGATCTCAGTGTCTGTGCTACAGGTGTTATGTTCAGGAAGTGGTCTCCTGTACCAACTCGTTGAAGAGTTTCTCCCACTTTCTCTTCTAAAAATTTCAGTGTGGCTGGATTTATGTTGAGATCTTTGATCCATTTGGACTTAAGTTTCATACAAGGTGATAAACATGGATCTATCTGCAGTCTTCTGCATACCAGTACCCAGTTATGCCAGCACCATTTGTTGAAGATGCTTTCTTTTTTCCATTGTATAATTTTAGCTACTTTGTCAAAAATCAAGTGTTCATAGGCGTGTGGGTTAGAATCAGGGTTTTCAATTCTGTTCCATTGGTCTACCTGCCTATTTTTGTGCCAATACCAAGCTGTTTTCAGGACTATAGCTCTATAATAGAGCTTGAAATCAGGTATGGTGATGCCTCTTGAAGTTCCTTTATTGTATAGGGTTGTTTCGGCTATCCCGGGCCTTTCGTTTTTCCATATAAACTTAATTAATGTTCTTTCCAGGTCTGTGAAGAATTGTGCCGGAATTTTGATAGGTAATGCATTGCATCTGTAGACTGCTTTTGGCAAGATTGACATTTTATTATGTTGATTCTACCAATCCAAGAGCATGGGAGATCTTTCCATTTTCTGGTATCTTCTTTGACTACTTTCTTTAAAGCCTCAAAGTTCTTGATATACAGGTCTTTCACTTCCTTGGTTAACATTATCCCCAGATATTTGATGCTATTTATGGCTATTGTAAAAGTTGATATTTCTCTGATTTCTTTCTCAGTCACTTCATCGTCTGTATATAATAGGGCCACTGATTTTTTTGAGTTTACCTTGTATCCTGCCACTTTACTGAAGGTGTTTATCAGCTCTAGGAGTTCTCTTGCAGAGTTTTTCGGGTCACTTATGTAAACTATCATATCATCTGAAAATAGTGAAAGCTTGACTTCTTCTTTTCCTATTTGTATCCCCTTTATCTCCTTTTGCTGTCTTATTGCTGTAGCTAGGACTTCAAGTACAATATTGAAGAGATATGGAGAGAGTGGACAGCCTTGTCTTGTCCCTGATTTTAGAGGAATTGCTTTGAGTTTCTCTCCATTTAGTTTGATGTTAGCTGTTGGTTTACTGTATATTGCTTTTATTATATTCAGGTATGTTCCTGTTATCCCTGATCTCTCTAGGACCTTTATCATGAAGGGGTGCTGGATTTTGTAAAAGGCTTTTTCAGCATCTAGTGAGATGACCATGTGGTTTTTCTTTCACAGATTGTTTATATGGTGGATTACATTGATAGATTTTCTAATGTTGAACCATCCCTGCATTCCTGGGATGAAGCCTACGTGATCGTGGTGGATGATTTTTCTGATGTGTTCTTGAATCTGGTTTGCTAGTATTTTATTGAGTATTTTTGCATTGATGTTCATGAGGGAAATTGGTCTATAGTTTTCTTTCTTAGTTGGGTCTTTGTGTGGCTTGGGTATCAAGGTAATTGTAGCCTCATAAAAAGAGTTTGGCAGTGACCCTCCTGCTTCTATTGTGTGGAATACTTTGAGGAGTATTGGAGTTAACTCTTCTTTGAATTTCTGGTAGAATTCTGCACTGAAGCCATCTGGGCCTGGGCTTTTTTTATTTGGGAGACTTTTGATGACTGCTTCTATTTCATTAAGGGTTATAGGTCTGTTTAGATTGTTTATCTGCTCTTGATTTAGTCTTGGCAAGTGATATCTATCCAGGAAATTGTCCATTTCCTTTAAATTTTCAAATTTTGTGGAGTACAGATTTTCAAAGTATGCCCTGATGATTCTCTGGATTTCCTCAGAGTCCGTTGTTATATCCCCATTTTCATTTCTGATTTTGTTAATTAGCATGCTCTCTCTCTGTCTTTTGGTTAGTTTGGACAGAGGTATGTCTATTTTGTTGATTTTCTCAAAGAACCAACTCTTTGTTTCATTGATTCTTCTCAATGTTCTCCTGGTTTCTACTTGATTGATTTCAGCCCTCAATTTTATTATTTCATGGCGTCTGCTCCTCCTGGGTGAGTTTGCTTCTTTTTGTTCTAGAACGTTCAGTTGTGCTATTAATTCTCTAGTATGACTGTTCTCCAGTTTCTTCATGTGGACACTTAGTGCTATGAACTTTCCTCTTAACACTGCTTTCAAAGTGTCCCATAGGTTTGCATATGTTGTGTCTTCATTCTCATTGAATTCCAGGAAGTCTTTAATTTCTTTTTTTATTTCTTCCTTTACCCAGGGATGGTGCAACTGAACATTGTCCAATTTCCATGAGTTTGTGGGGTTTCTGCGAATTGTGTTATTGTTGAATTCGAATTTTAATGCATGGTTGTCTGAGAGGATACAGGGGGTTATTCCAATTTTTTTGTATCTGTGGAGATTTGCTATGTTTCCTATTATGTGGTCAATTTTAGAGAAGGGTCCATATAGCGCTGAGAAGAAGGTATATCCCTTTGTGTTTGGGTAGAATGTTCTATATATGTCTGTTAAACCTAGTTGGGTCATAACTTCTATTAATTCTTTTGTTTCTTTGTTAAGTTTCTGTCTGGAGGTCCTGACTAGCGATGAGAGTGGAGTGTTGATGTCTCCCACTATTAGTGTGTGCAATTTTTTTGTGCAATTTGAGCTTTAGTAATGTTTCTTTCACAAATGTAGGTGCCTTTGTATTTGGGGCGTAGATGTTTAAAATTAAAACTTCATCTTGATGTACTTTTCCTTTGATGAATATGAAATGTCCTTCTTCATCTCTTTTGATTGATTTTAATTTGAAGTCTAGTTTGTTAGATATTAGGATTGCTACACCCACTTGTTTCTTGGGTCCGTTTGATTGGAAAATCTTTTCCCAACCCTTTACCCTGAGATACCATCTGTCTTTGATGTTG
Organism: Mesocricetus auratus; assembly: GCF_017639785.1. Taxonomy (NCBI): domain Eukaryota; kingdom Metazoa; phylum Chordata; class Mammalia; order Rodentia; family Cricetidae; genus Mesocricetus; species Mesocricetus auratus. The sequence goes on along the minus strand of NW_024429218.1, from coordinate 10,011,154 downwards.
AGATGTGTTTCTTGTATGCAGCAGAAGGCTGGGTTCTGTCTTCGTATCCATTCTGCTAGTCTGTGTCTTTTTATAGGCAAGTTGAGGCCGTTGACATTGAGGGATATCAATGAGCATTGATTGATGATTCTTGTTTGTGCTTGATTTATTGGTAGTGAAGTTATTTTGTGTAGTTTCTCCTCCCTTTTTCTTTTGGTGTTATGTAAAGTGGGATTATATATTGCCTGTGTCTTTGTGAGTGTAGTTATCTTCCTTGGATCTAGGTTTTCCTTCTAGCACTTTCTGTAGAGCTGGATTCATGGACACGTATTGTTTAAATCTGGCTTTGTCATGGAATATTTTGTTTTCTCCATCTATGGTAATTGAAAGCTTTGCTGGATGTAGTAGTCTGGGCTGGCATCCTTGTTCCCTTAGCGTTTGTAGGACATCTGTCCAGGATCTTCTGGCTTTCATCGTTTCCATGGAGAAGTCAGGTGTAATTCGGATAGGTCTTATGTTACTTGGCCTTTTTCTTTAGCTGCTTTTAATATTTTCTCTTTATACTGTACGTTTGATGTTTTGATTATTATATGGTGCGGTGACTTCTTTTTCTGGTCCAGCCTATTTGGTGTTCTGTAAGATTCTTGTATTTTCATAGGTATATCCTTGTTTATGTTAGGGAAGTTTTCTTCTATGATTTTGTTGAATATGTTTTCTGTACCGTTGAGCTGTATTTCTTCCCCTTCTTCTATACCTATTATTCTCAGGTTTGGCTTCTTCACGGTGTCCCATATTTCCTGGATATTTTGTGTTAGGGATTTATTGGTTTTGAGGTTTTCTTTGGTTGACGACTGTATATCCTCTAATGTGTCTTCAACACCTGAGATTCTCTCTTCTATCCCTTGTATTCTATTGGTGATACTTACATCTGTAGTTCCTGATCATTTACCCAGCTTTTCCAGTTCCAGCATCCCCTGTGTTTTCTTTATTGTTTCTTTTTCAGCTTTCAATCCTTCAACTGTTTGAGTTGTTTCCTTCATTTGTTTGGTTGTTTTTTTCTTGGTACTCTTTAGATTCTTTGAGAGATTTGTTTATTTCTTGATTTTTCCCCCATTTCATGGATCTTTTGTTTGTTTTTTCCTCTATTTCTTTAAGGGATTTCCTCGTTTCTTCTTTGAGAGTCTATATCATCTTCATAAAATGATTTTTAAGGTCTGTCTCCTCTGCTTCGTCTATGTAGTGCTTTTCAGGTCTTGCTGGTATTGGTTCCCTAGATTCTGGTGGAGTCATGTTGGTCTTTTGACTGCTGAGTGAGCTATTATTCTGTCTTCTTCCCATTTCTTCTTCCAGTGGGTGCTGGTGGGGTCTTTCTGTCTCCACTGGTCTCCTTCCTTCCTGAAGCTGACTGGGATCGCAGGAGTTTGGGGCCTGGAAGGGCTGACGTCTTTCCTAGCTAGCTGGGATCACCTGAGTTTGGGGCCTGGAAGAGCTGATGTCTTTTTGAAGTACAGTTTTCAAAGTATAACATGATGATTCTCTGGATTTCCTCACTGTCCGTTGTTATGTCTCCCTTTTCAGTTCTGATTTTGTTAAGTTGCATGTTCATATTCTACTGTTTGGTAAGTTTGGATAGAGGTTTGTCTACCTTGTTTATTTTCTCAAAGAACCATTGTTACATTGATTCTTTGTATCATTTTCCTAGTTTCCACTTTATTGATATCCGCCCTGAATTTAATTATTTCTTGGTGTCTGCTTTTCTGGGGTGAGTTTGCTTCCTTTTGTGCTAGAGCTTTCAGTTATGCTGTAAATTCTCTAGTGTGACTATTCTCCAGTTTCTTCATGTGGGCATTTAGTGCTATGAACTTTCCTCTTAGCACTGTTTTCAAAGTGTCCCATAAGTTTGGGTATTTTGTGTCTTCATTCTCATTGAATTCTAGGAAGTCTTTAATTTTGTTTATTATTTCTTCTTTTACCCAGGAGTGGTACAATTGTGTATTATTCAATTTGCATGAGTTTGCAGGGTTTCTGCGATTTGTGTTATTTTTGAATTCTAGCATTAAGGCATGATGGTCTGATAAGATACATGGAGTTATTCCATTTTTTGTACCTGCTGAGGTTTGTTATGTTGCCAAGTATGTGGTCGATTTTTTAGAAGGCTCTGTGTGGAGCTGAGAAGAAGGTATATTCTCTTGTGTTTGGATGGAGTGTTCTATAGATGTCTGTTAAACCCAATTGGGTCATAACTTCTATTAGGTCCTTCTTATCTTTGTTATTTTTCTGTCTTGTGGTCTTGTCTTGTAGTGAGACAAGTGTGTGAGGTTTTATATGTGCTTTGAGTTTTAGTAATGCTTTTTATGAATGTAGATGGCTTTGTATTTGGGTCATAGATGTTCAGAATTGAGACTTCATCTTGGTTGATTCCTCCTGTGATGAATATGAAGTGACTTCTTCATTTCTTTTGATTGATTTTAGTTTAAAATCTAATTTGTTATATATTAGGATTGCTACCCCCACTTGTTTCTTGGGTCCATTTGACAGGAAAATATTTTACCAACCCTTAACTCTGAAATAATGTCTGTCTTTGAAGCTGGGGTGTGTTTCTTGTATGCAGCAGAAGGATGGATTCTGTCTTCGAATCCATTCTGTTAACCTGTATCTTTTTATGGGCAAGTTAAGACCATTAATATTGAGGGAAATTAATGACCATTAATAGCTCATTCTTGATTGTTTTGGAATGGTTGTTGTTACTGGAATTGTATGTGGATTTCCACCACTTTTTCTTTTGCCTGTTGGTAAAGTGGGATTATCTATTGCCTGTGTTTTTCTGGTTGTGGTTAACTTCCTTGGGTTGGAGTTTTCCTTCCAGAATTTTCTGTAGGACTGAGTTAGTGGATATGTATTTTTTAAATCTGGTTTTGTCCTGAAATATCTTGTTTTCTCCATGTATATTGATTGAAAGCTTTGCTGGGTATAGCAGTCTTGGCTGGCATCCGTAGTTTCTTAATGTTGGTAGAATGTCTATCTAGGGCCTTCTGGCTTTCATAGTTTCCATGTAGAAGTCAGGTGTAATTCTGATAGTTTTGCCTTTATATGTAACTTGACTTTTTCCCTAGATTCTCTTAATATTCTTTCTTTATTCTGTATGTTTGGGGTCTTAATTCTATGTGTTGAAGGGATTTTCTTTGGTCCACTCTATTTGCTGGTCTGTAAACTTCTTGCACCTTCATTAGAATGTCTTTCTTTAGGTTGGGGAAGTTTTCTTCTATTATTTTGTTGGATATATTTTCTGGCCCTTTGAGGTGGGTTTCTTCACCTTCTACTATACCTATTATTCTTAAGTTTGGTCTTTTCACGGTGTCCCATATTTCCTGGATATTTTGTGTTAGGGATTTGTTGGACTTAAAATTTTCTTTGGTAGATGAATCTGTTTCTCCTAGTGTATCTTTAACACTTGAAATTCTCTCTTCCATCTCTTGTATTCTGTTGGTTATCCTTGCATCTGTAGTACGTGACCATTTTTTCAGCTTTTCTATTTCCAGCATTGCTTTAGACCATGTTTTTTCTTATTGTTTCTATTTCAGATTTCAGCCCTTTACTGTTTGAATTGTTTCTTGCAATTTTTGCTTTGTCTTTTGTGCCATTTCTTGCACTTTTGGATTGTTTATTCTTCCATCTCTTTAAGGGATTTTTTCATATCCTCTTTGAGGGCCTCTATCATTTCCATGAAGTTGTTTTTATACCATTCTCTACTGGTTCATTTGTGTTGGGCTGTTCCAGTCTTGTTGGTGTAGGGTCTCTGGACTCTGGTGGTGTCATATTGGTATTTCTGTTGCTCTTTGTGTTTTTATATTGTTTCCTTCCCATCCATTCCTTGCAGTGGGTTCCAGAAGGAGCCTCTTCCTCTCCTGGTGGGTGTGGGACCAGGGTTCCCTTCAGTTGGCTGTCGGCAAGTCCATTGTTCTGATAGCTCTCTACTTCCTGGTCTCCTGGGTGGAGAAATGGACTAAGATGCTGGGATGCTTTGGATCCCACTGGGATGGATAGGAGCCCCAGTGGTATACGCCACGCACAGGAGTTTGGCCTGGAGACAGGCCCCCATAGTCTTAGTCACATTGGTGGAGCAGGAGACTAGAATGCTAGGGTGAGTTTCCAACTGCCTCTGGGATGGAAGCATCCATGGCAGTCTCTAAGCACCAGCAGCCAGTCTAGTCCTAGTTCTGTGCATGGAGCAGGAAAGCTTGGTTTCTGCCACTTAAGGGTATCTGGCCTTAGGTTGAGGCCTTTAATCCATTTCGAGTTGAATTCTGCATAGGGTAGTAATTATGGATTAATTTGCATTCTTCTTTCTGCATGCTGTTCAATTTGGCCAGTACTATTTGGTGTCTTTTTTTCATTTTTATTTTTTTTTAAAAAGAGCTTGCTTCACATGTCAATCTGAGTTCCCACTCTCTCCCCTACTCCCGCACCCCCCATCATCTCCCCCAGCCTCCCACCCTATCTCTACTTCCTTCCACATATGGGATATCACCTGTCATTTCGCTCAGGGCAGGGTCCAGGTCCTCCCCTAAGAGTCCAGGCTGAGAGAGCATCCCTCTTTGTGTTATGGACACACGAAGTCCATTTGTATACCAAGGATAAATAGTGATCTACTGCTCAGGGCCCCATAGGTTGCCCAGGAATCCTCACTGAATTTCACACTCAGGGGTTCTGGATCAGTCCCATGCTGGCCTCCTAGCTGTCAGTCTGGGGTACAAGAGCTCCCCCTTGTTCAGATCAGCTGTCTCTGCTGGTTTCACCAGCCCATTCTTTGTCTATTTGCTCATCGCTCCTCTCTCTCTGTCACTGGGTTCCAGGGGTTCAGTTCACTGTTTAGCTGTGGGTGTTTGCCTCTGCTTCCATCAGTCACTGGATGAAGGTTCTAGAATGGCATATAAGGTATACGACAAGTTCATTATCAGGAATGGGCATTTAAGGTAGTCTCTTCACTATTGCTTAGCTTGTCAATTGGTGTCATTCTTGTAGACTGCTAGAGGTCTTCACATCCTCTCCAGCATAAATTGTTATTGGTGTTTTTGATTTTAGCCATTCTGACATGAGTAAGATGGTATCTCAGAGTTGTTTTGATTTGCATTTCCCTGATGGCTAAGGATGTTGAGCACTTTCTCAAGTGTCTCTTGGCCATCTTATACTCCTCTATTGAGAATTCTCTATTTAGCTCTGTACCCCAGATTTTAATTGCATCCTTTGGTGTTTTGGAGACTTGCCTCTTGGGTTCTTTGTCAATTTTGGAGATCAGCCCTCTGTCAGATATGGGGTTAGTAAATATCTTTCCCCATTCTGTGGACTGCCTTTTTGTCTTGTTGACTTTGTCCTTTGCCTTACAGAAGCTTCTAAGTTTCAGGAGGTCCCATTTATTAATTGTCGATCTCAGTGTCTGTGCTACTTGTGTTATGTTCAGGAAGTGGTCTCCTGTACCAATTCGTTGAAGAGTATCTCCCATTTTCTCTTCTTTTTTTCCTGTTCTTTCTTTTTTATTATTTTAATTTTAAATAGCTTGTTTAACATGCCAATCCCAGTTCCCTCTCTCTCCCCTACTCACGCACTCACTCACCACCACCCCCAGCCTCCCACAATATTGCCATTTTCTTCCACATAGGGGATATCTACAGTCTGTCATTTCACTCAGGGTAGGGTCCAGGCACTCCCCTAAGAGTCCAGGCTGAGAAAGCATCCCTCTTTGTGTTATGGACACACAATGTCTGTTTGTATTCCGGGGATAAACACTGATCCACTGCTCAGGGCCCCATAGGTTGCCCAGGCCTCCTCAGTGACTCTCACATTTGGGGGGTCTGGATCAGTCCCATGCTGGCCTCCCAGCTGTCGGTCTGGGGTCCAAGAGCTCTCCCCTGTTCAGATCAGCTTTCTCTGCTGGTTTTGCCAGCCCATTCTTTGCCAATTTTCTCATTGCTCCTCTCTCTGTGTCACTGATTTCCATGGGTTCAGTTCAGTGTTTAACTTTGGGTGTTTGCCTCTGCTTCCATCAGTCACTAGATGAAGGCTCCAGGATGGTTATAGACATCAAGTTCATTATCAGGAATGGGCATTCGAGGTGGTCTCTCCACTATTGCTTAGCTTGCTAATTGGTGTCATCCCTTTAGATCACTAGAGGGCTCACTGGTGCCTGATCTGTCTTCTAACCTATGATTCCCTCTTCCTCTATTCTATCCCCCCACTCAACCTTCCTGTTCCCCCATGACCTACTCTCTCTTCCTCTTCTCCCCCTCTCTTCTTCCCAGCTCCCACTCCCCCCTGCCCCTCGCCATGTTCCCCATCTGTTCAGAGGATCTTGCCTCATTCCTCTTCTCTGGGGTACCGTGCATATCTCTTAGGTTCTTTCCTGTTTCCCAGACTCTCTGTCAGTGGAAGTACAGACTGGCACTATCCTGATCCATGTCTAAAATCCATATATGAGTGACTACATACCATGTTTGTATTTTTGTGACTGGGTTACCTCACTCAGGATGGTTTCTTCTAGTGCCATCCATTTACCTGCGAATTTTAAGATTCCACTGTTTTTTTCTGCTGAGTAATACTCCATTGTGTAAATGTACCACATTTTCTCTATCCACTCTTTAGTTGAGGGGCATCTAGGTTGCTTCCAGGTTCTGGCTATTACAAATAATACTGCTATGAACATAGTGGAGCAGATGCCCTTGTTGTATGAATTTGCTCTTTTGGATATATGCCTAAGAATGGAAGTGCTGGGTCTTGTGGTAGATTGATTCCCATTTTCCTGAGGAATCTCCATACTGATTTCCAAACTGGCTGTATGAGTTGGCACTCCCACCAGCAGTGGAGGAGTGTTCCCCTCTCCCCACATCCTCTGCAGCATAAATTGTCTTTGGTGTTTTTGATTTTACCCATTCTGACAGGAGTAAGATGGTATCTCAGAGTTGTTTTGATTTGCATTTCCCTGATGGCTAAGGATGTTGAGCACTTTCTTAAGTGTCCCTTGGCTATTTTAGCCTCCTCTATTGAGAATTCTCTATTTAGTTCTGTACCCCACCTTTTATTTTGATCCTTTGGTGTTTTGGAGACTTGCTTCTTGAGCTCTTTGTAAATTTTGGAGATTAGCCCTCTGTCAGATGTGGGGTCAGTGAATATCTTTTCCCATTCTGTGGACTGCCTTTCTGTCTTGTTAACTGTGTCCTTTGCCTTACAGAAGCTTTTTAGTTTCAGGAGGTCCCATTTGTTAATTGTCGATCTCAGTGTCTGTGCTACTGGCGTTATGTTCAGGAAGTGTTCATGAGGAAAATTGGTCTACAGTTCTCTTGCTTACTTGTGTCTTTGTGTGGCTTGGGTACCAAGGTAATTGTTTATCTATTCTTGATTTAGTTTTGGCAAGTGATATCTATTCAGGAAATTGTCCATTTCCTTTAAATTTTCGAATTTTGTGGAGTACAGGTTTTCAAAGTATGCTCTGATGATTCTCTGGATTTCCTCAGTGTCCATTGTTATGTTCCCCTTTTCATTTCTGATTTTGTTAATTAGCATGTTCTCTCTCTGCCTTTTGTTTAATCTGGACAAAGGTTTGTCTATCCTGTTGATTTTCTCTAAGAACCAACTCTTTCATTGATTCTTTGTAATGTTTTCCTGGTTTCTACTTGATTGATTTCAGCCCTCAATTTGATTACTTCCTGGCATCTGCTCCTCCTGGTTGAGCTTGCTTCTTTTTGGTCTAGAGCATTCAGTTGTGCTATTAATTCTCTAGTGTGACTGTTCTCCAGTTGCCTCATGTGGGAACTTAATTCTATGAACTTTCCTCTCAGCATTGCTTTCAGAGTGTCCCTTAGTTTGGGTATGTTGTGTCTTCATTCTCATTGAATTCCAGGAAGTCTTTAATTTCTTTTTTTATTTCTTACTTTACCCAGGGATGGTGCAATTGTGCATTGTTCAATTTCCATGAGTTTGTAGAGTTTCTATGATTTGTGATTTGTGTTATTGTTGAATTATAATTTTAATGCATGATGGTCTGATAAGATACAGGGGGTTATTCCAATTTTTTTGTATCTGTGGATTTCTATGTTTCCGATTATGTGGTTGATTTTAGAGAAGGTTCCATGTGGCACCGAGAAGAAGGTATATATATCCCTTTGTGTTTGGGTGGAATGTTCTATAGATGTCTGTTAAACCCAGTTGGGTCATAACTTATATTAGTTCTTTTGTTTCTTTGTTAAGTTTCTTTCTGGATGTCCTGTCTTGTGGTGAGAGCAGAGTGTTGAAGTCTCCTACTAGTAGTGTGTGAGATATTATGTGCAATTTGAGCTTTAGTAATGTTTCTTTCACTAAAGTGGGTGCCTTTGTATTAGGGGCATAGATGTTCAGAACTGAGACTTCACCTTGATGGTCTTTTCCTTTGACGAATATGAAATGTCCTTCTTCATGTCTTTTGATTGATTTTAATTTGAAGTATATTTGCAAGATATTAGGATTGCTACACCACCTTGTTTCTTGGGTCCATTTGATTGGAAAATCTTTTCCTAATCCTTTACTCTGAGGTAATGTCTGTCTTTGATGTTGAGATGTGTTTCTTGTATGCAGCAGAAGAATGGGTTCTGTTTTCGCATCCATTCTGCTAGTCTGTGTCTTTTTATAGGAAAGTTGAGACTGTTGACATTGAGGGATATTAATGACCATTGATTGATTATTCTTGTTGGTTTTTTATTTATTGGTAGTGGTGTTATTATGTTTGGGTTCTCCTCCCGTTTTCTTTTGGTGTTTGGCAAAGTGGGATTATCTATTGCCTATGTGTTTTAGAGTGTAGTTATCTTCATGGGGTCTAGGTTTTCCTTCCAGCACTTTCTGTAGGGCTGGATTCATGGATACGTATTGTTTAAATCCAAGTTTGTTGTGGAACATTTTGTTTTCTCCCTCTATGGTAATTGAAAGCTTTCCTGGATATAGCAGTCTGAGCTGGCATCCTTGTTCCCTTAGCATTTGTAGGTCATCTGTCCAGCGTCTTCTGGCTTTCATAGTTTCCATTGAGAAGTCAGGTGTTATTCGGATAGGTCTGCCTTTATATGTTACTTGGCCTTTTTCTTTAGCTGCTCTTAATAGTTTCTCTTTATTCTGTAGGTTCGATGTTTTGATTATTATGTGGCAAGGGGACTTCTTTTTCTGGTCCAGACTATTTAGTGTTCTGTAAGATTTCTTCGCCTTCTTCTATACCGATTATTCTCAGGTTTGGCTTCTTCATGGTTTCCCATATTTCCTAGATATTGTGTTAGGGATTTGTTGGTTTTGAGATTTTCTCTGGTTGAAGACTGTATATCTTCTAATGAGTCTTCAACACCTGAGATTCTCTCTTCTGCCTCTTGTAGTATGTTGGTTATACTTGCATCTGTAGTTCCTGATCATTTTCTATTTCCAGCATCCCCTCGTTCTGTGTTTTCTTTATTGTTTCTATTTCAGCTTTCAATCCTTCAACTGTTTGAGTTGTTTCCTTCATTTGTTTGGTTGTTTTTTCTTGGTACTCTTTAGATCCTTTGAGAGATTTGTTTATTTCTTGATATTTCCCCCATTTCATGGATTTTTTGTTTGTTTTTTCTTCTATTTCTTTAAGGGATTTCCTCATTTCCTCTTTAAGGGTCTCTATCATCTTCATAAAATAATTTTTAAGGTCTGTCTCTTCTTCTTCAACTATGTTGTACTTTTCAGTTCTTGCTGGAGTGGGGTCTCTAGATTCTGGTGGAGTCATGTTGGTCTTTCAATTGCTGAGTGAGTTCTTATTCTGTCTTCTTCCCATCTCTTCTTTCAGTGAATGCAGTTTGGGGTCTTTCTGTCTCCACTGGTCTTCTTCTTTCCTGAAGCTGAAGCTGGGCACACTGGAGGGTGGGGTCTGGAAGGCCTTATGTCTTTCCTCTGTGGGCAGGTCCTCTTTATGCCAGGAGTGTGCTCTCAGAAGATTGAGGGAGTGGGTGATGGGTGGGGGAGGGGTCCCAGGAGTACCCAAGGTCACCTGAAGTTGGGCACGCTCACTGTCTTTTTTTTCAGTGTGTATATATGGTTTCTTTGTAAGAAATCACGTATTCACAGTTATGTAGACTTCTGTCTCAGTATTCTGTTCTATTCCATTGATCTCCATGTCCATTTTTATGCCAATGCCATGCCGTTTTTATTACAATAACTCTGCAGTACAATTTAAGATTGGGGGAGTGGTGACACCTCCTGCAGTTCTATTGTTCAGGATTGTTTTCATTATCCTTTTGTTTTTATTTTTTTGCGTGTTTGTGTGATTCTATATGAAGCCAAATCTTCTCCTTTCAATATCTGTGGAGAATTGTGTAGGAATTTTGATGGGGTTGATGTTGAATCTGTAGACTTCTTTTGGTAGGATGACCATTTCCAATATATTACTCCTACTGATCCCTGAGCATGGAAGATTACTCCATATTCTGATAGATTATTCAATGTCTTTCACTTACTTGGTTTCTTAGTCACTAGTCTGTTTCTGTGAAGAGACACCATGACCAAGGCAACTGTTATAAGAGAAAGCATTTAATTGTAGGTTTGCTTCGTTGTGCCAAGTTTGCAGAACCTCAGAGACTAACCCAAGGAGTTGACACTTCTGATGCAAAAGCAAAAGGTTTCTTTTAATTGTTCAACTTAGATACCTTTCCATGGTGGAGGAAATGAAATGCCAACCAGGTAAAAAGAGAAACTTTTAAAGGGAAAAAGGAGAGGGGGTATCCTGAGACCACGAGTCTCAGTTTGAAAGGTACCCATGGTTACAGAGATTACTTAGCATACAAAGTTTCCATACAAGGTTATCATGAAATGAAGGACCTTGAAGAAGGCAGTAACTGTCACCTGGTTAGGTAAAATTAATTGGCACATCTCTGGGCTAGGGGCTTGTAACCAGAACAGATCCTGTGATTTAAAAGTTTTATGAGTCAAGAGGCTATCTGGTTCCCAGTTTTCTCAAGGCAAGGGGGTAGGGACAGATGTTAACACAGCTGCTCATGGGTTTGAGCTTCTGGTCACATACTCTGTGATCAGAGGGCTCTCTCTTTGTCACAGCCTAAATGTTTATGTCTTTTAGTTATTAAATTTTCCATCACAGCTTTACTGCTTGAGGTTAGTTCATTATCATCATGGTGAAGAGCATAGTGACATGTCTTGCACTGGAGTAGTATCTGAGAGCTTAATATCCTGATCTACAGGCAGAGAGAGACACTGGGCCTGCCATGGGCTATTAAAGTGTCAGAGCCCAACCCCAGTGACAAAGTTCCTCTAACAAGGTCACACCTCCTAATCCTTCTAAGCCTTTCAAACAGTTCTACTCCCTGATGACCAGTCATTCAATTATATGAGTCTATGAGGGGGCCATTCTTATTCACCATACCGGGTTAGAGTTTTCTCAAAACATTTTATTGTATTTTTAAGGCGATTGTGAAAAAAATTTTCTGATTTCTTTCTCAGTTCATTTGTCATTTGTACATAGGAAGGCTATTTATTTTTGTATCTGAATTTTGTGTTGTGTTACCTTTGCTGAAAGTTGTATTAAAGATTTCCTGATAGAAACTGTATGAGTTTCCTGGTGGAGTTTTTAGGGTCATTTGTTTATAAAATCATATCATCTGTAAAGGAAGATACTTTGACTTTTTCCTTTCCTATATGTATGCTCTTGATCTCCTTCAGTTTTTTTATTGCTTTAGTTAAGACTTCAAGTCCTATCTTGAATAGGTATAGCATGGACATCTTGGTCTTGTTCCTGATTTTAGTGGAACTTCTCTGAATTTCTCTCTGTTTAGGTTGATATTGGATGTGAACTTCTGTTAATCACTTTTATTATGTTGAGGTGTGTCTCTTGTATCCTTAGTCTCTCTAGGACTTTTTATCATGAAGGGAGGTTCAGTTGTTTCCAAAGGCCATTTCAATATCTAATGAGATGGTAACGTAGTTTTACATTTCTTTCTGTTAATATATTAGTTAGGGTTTCTATTGCTGTGAAGAGACAACCGGACCATTGCAACTCTTATAAAGAAAAACATTTAATTGGGGTGACTTACATTTTCAAAGATTTAGTCCATTCTCATCATTGAAGGGACCAGACCCTCACTCAGCCCTTGCTTTAACAGCCATGACAGGCTACAGAAAAGACACATAGGCCTCTGACACAAGGAAACTCCAGATCCCCTGGCCTCCCAGAGCCTAGGGCCAAAACTGAACACAAAGAAAATCCAGATCCACCCCCAGCCTCCTTGATGATTTGTTCCTGGGAACTGTTTGGCTACAAAAGAAACTCCAGGAGAGACCAAAACCTTCCCTGTAGTCTCTGGGAGACAGTTCTGAAAACTATTGGTATCTATGTACAACAGGCCACCTTCGAGTAACAAGACAATGCCATAGAAACCACAGAATGTTCCCTCTCAGCACTGACCAATGAGAATAATTGGTATACAGGTATTTCATGCCAAAATATGACTTTGGGAAATTCTCCTGATTGTCCCCAGATGTCAACCAATCAGAAACCAAGCCATACCTACTGATGTAACCCTGTAACTTTTGTCTTTAGAACCTAGCAGTAGACAGGGAACTTCAGTCCCTCTGGAGGCTGCTGTGTCAGATTGCTAGACGGGGTCCCTGTCATGGCTGAATGAACAATCATTAATCCTTGCTTTTACAGTTCAGTGAGTCTGTCTCCCTGGTGGTCTTTGGGGATCTTTGTGACTTAGGCACAACAATCACGGTGCAACATGGTGGCATTCAGGTAGACATGGTGCTGGAGAACGAGCTGAGATTCTTTCATCTTGACCCACAGGTAACAGGAAGTGGTCTGAGACTCTGGACATGACTTGCACAGATATGAGACCTCAAAGCCAACCCACACTTACACACTTTCTCCAACAAGCCCACACTTACTCCAACAAAGCTATACCGCCTAATAGTGCCCACTCCCTATGAGTTTATGGGGACCGATTACATTCAAACTATTAGCCCACTCCCTAGCCTCCATAAGCTTGTAACAATATCATAATGCAACATACATTTAGTCCAACTTCAAAAGTCATCATAGTCCATCACAGTCTCAACAATGTTTAAAAGTCCAAAGTTCTTCCCCCCTTCCTATGTGGATCCATGTAGGTCTCTCTTAGGGTCCTCTTTGTTACTTAGGTTCTCTGGGGTTGTGGCCTATAGGCTGGTTGTCCTTTGCTCTATGTCTAATATTCACTTATGAGTCTCCAGTCCCTATGTAAATTGTTAAAAGTATAACCTGGAGTCTGAATCTAAAAGACATTAAAGGATGGAAGCATATGTGGAGTGCAAACTCTGTCTAGGCTGGCTCCTATTTGAGAATTAGCCAGAGATGAAAGCATGTTATAATTGAAAAGATTTTCTTTCTTAAAGAAAATTCCAAAGTTCAAAGTCTCTTCTGAGGTTCATGTTATCTCTTAACCATAATCCCCTGTAAAATCAAAATGAAAAGCAGATCACATACTTCCAACACATAATGTCACAGGATATACATTACCATTACAAAACATAAGGAATGGAGCATAGCGAGGAAAAACTGAACCAAAGCAAGACTGAAAACCAGATGGGCAAACTCCAAACTCTGCATCTTCATGTCTGATGTCAAAGCATTCATCACATCTCCAACTCCTCTCAGCTTTGCTGACTGCAACACACTTCTCTCTCTTGATCTGGTTCCACTCCCTGTTAGCAGCTCTCCTAAGCAGGTGTCCCATGACTCCAACATGTTGAAGTCTCCAAGTCAATCCAGACTTTAACTTCACAGTTTCACACAATGGCGTCTCTAGGTCTCCGTTCAGTGACACCCCTGACACATGCCAGACCTCAGTGACTTCCCTTAGTTTCTCTTTGACTCTAAACCCAGAACCGTATGGCCAAAGCTGGAAAGTTCTGCAGCTTCCTGGGGCTGGAACATGGCCCCCTTGTTCAATTACATCTTTACCAGCTTTCTGTTTTCCATGGTTGCCTTCACTGGCTAAGCTTGGCTGTTCTGGAGTCAAGGCTGTCTTAAAACTTAGAGATCCACCAACATCTACCTTTTGAGTGCTGGGGTTAAAGCTGTGCACTACTACACCCTGATATTAGCTTGTCTCTAATTCCTTTCCAGAAGTTGGAAACTTAGCTGAGTTGGATCTTGCCCTGAGGTCACCACTCTCTTTATTGCATTTCTTAATCTGTTTATCTCCTTGAACCCAGGACTTAGCTCCATTCTACTTACTGGTTCTTCTTATCTCCTCAAATTGTATATTTTGTGTTTTTCCTTTCTCAATGTGCTCTTTTTCACTATAAATATTTATAATCATGGACACTAGTAACCATACAACAGTCTATACTAGGTTGTTTTGAGATTTCCTCTGCCAATGGAATTAATCCAAAACTCTTCACCTTAGCCTCAGTCAGACTTTACAGACAAGGGCAAAAAGCAGTCACATGCTTCACCAAAACATCACAGGAATGATTTCTGGGCAAAATACTAAAATTCTTCTTTCTAAAACCTCTTGATCTGAGATCCCACAGTTCATGAGATCACACCCAGCACCACTGTCTTCCATGCTCCTACTAGGATGGTCTATTGATCAGCACTTAAGTGTTGAACTGCTTTTCTGACCCACAGTCCCATGGCCCATAATCTTCCAACAAAAGCATGATCAGGCCTATCACAGCAATACTCCATTCCCTGGTACCAACTTCTGTCTTAGTTAGGGTTTCTACTGATGTGAAGAGACAACATGACCACAGCAACTCTTACAAAGGAAAAGCATTTGATTGGGTGGCTTATATTTTTAAAGGCTTAGTCCACTATTATCACGGCAATAAGCATGGTGGTATGCAGACAGACATGATGACAAAGAAGGAACTGAGATTCCTACATCTTGACCCACAGGCAATAGGAAATGGTCTGAGACACTGGGCATGACTTGCACAGCTATGAGATCTCAAAGACCACCCCTTGCAGTGATAGTGACACACTTCCTCCAACAAGGCCACACCTACTCCAGCAAAGCTACACCTCCTAGTAGTGCCACTCTTTATGAGCTTATGGAGGCCAATTACATTCAAACTACCACAGTTCATATGGTGGATTACATTTATTGGTCTATGTTGAACCTCTGTGGTGAAGTCTACTTGATTATGGTGGATAATGTTTTAGATGTATTCTTAGATTTGTTTTGCAAGTATGTTATTGAATTGTTTTGCATCTATAAGGTTAACTGGTCAGTAATTCTGTTTCTTTTTGTTGATTTGTTTGTTTTGAGACAGGATCTCACTATGTAGCTCTGGCTGTCCTAAAACTCACTAAATAGACTAGACTGACTTTGAAGTCATAGAGATCCACCTGCCTTTGTTTTCTGAGAACTGGGATTATAGCCATGTGTTTCTATGCCTGACTTTCAATTTTTTTACTTGGACCATTTAAATTTAGTACTCAGTTGTTCAGTTTTTATAAGTTTGTAAGCTTTGTGTTGTTATTGATATCCACCTTTAATCTGTGGTGGTAAGATAGGATGCAGGGTGCAATTTCAATTTTCTTGTATCTTTTGAGACTTTCTTTGTGTCCAAGTATGTGGTAGATTTTGGAGAAAGGTCCATGAGTTGTTGAGAAGAAGGTGTATTCTTTTGTGTTTGGGTGAAATGTTCTGTAGATATAATCTGCTAGGTCCATTTGATTTAAAATGCTATTTAGCTCCAGAATTTCTTTGTTTTGTTTTTGTCTGGATGACCTGCCTATTGACTAGAGTAGGGTATTAAAACCTCTGACTGTCACACACTATCAGTGTGTGAAGGTCAATATGTGTATTTGTCTGTAGTAGTGTTTTTACAAACCAGGGTGCCCTTGTATTTGGTGCATAGATGTTAAGAACTGAAATGGCCTCTTGATAAAATTTTCCTTTGAGAAGTATAGATTACCCTCTATCTCTTATGATTAATTTTGGTTTGAAGTAGTTTGTTTTGTCAGATACTAAAATGGCCAAACTGGCTTACTTCTTATTTGCTGGAAATACATTTTCCATCTTTTTTTCTCTGGGGATCATCAGTCTGTCCCTGATATGCTGGTATGTTTCTTGGATGCAGCAGAAGAATGGATCTTGTTTTCTAACCCACTCTGCTAGTCTGTGTCTTTTTATTGGAGAATTGAGACCACTGATGTTGGGAGTTATCAACAAGCAGTTTTTGTTGGTTCCTATTATTTTGTCATTATGACATAGGGTCCTCCCTTTCAATTTTTTGATCTGAGTTATTTTATTCCGTGTGTGTGTGTGTGTGTGTGTGTGTGTGTGTGGTTTTTTGGGGGTATGGTTAACTTCTTTTGGTTGAAATTTTCCTTTTGGAGACTTCTGTAACTCTGGATTTGTACATAGATGGTTTTATTGTGGAATATTGTTCTTTATTGATTGTGATTGATAGTTTTGCTGGGTATAGGAGTATGGGCTGACATTGGTGGTCTCAGAATTTGTAGAATGTTTCTCCAGGCCCTTGTGGCTTTCAGAATGTCCATTGAGAAGTCAGTTGTTACTCCAATGTGCCTGTCTTTATAAGTGACTTGGTCTTTTTTCCTGCAGGTTTTAATATTCTTTCTTTGCTCTGTATGTTTAGTCTTTTGACTGTTATGTCCTGAGGGGAATTTCTTTTCTGGACCAGTTATTTGGTGTTCTGTATATTTCTTGTACCTTGACAGACACCTCATTCTTTAGGTTAGGGAAATTTTCTTTTTTGATTTTGTTGAAAATATTTTTCTGTGACTTTAACTTGGATTTCTTCTTCTTCCTCTATTTCTATTATTCATAGATTTTTGTCTTTTCATAGTGTCCCAGATTTTTCTGCATTTTGTGCTTGAAATTTTTTAGACTTAACATTTTATTTTACCAAGATATTCCTTTCTTCTATTTTTTTCTTCAATGCCTGAGCTTCTGTCTTCCATGTCTGTCTTGTACTGTCTTGGTAGGGCTTACCTCCAAGGTTTTTGCTTGATTTTCTGAATCTTTCATTTCCAGCTTTACCGTATTTAGGGGTTCTTTAGTGATCCTAGTTCTTCTTTCATGTCTCAAACTGGTATCATCATTTTATCTCACAGTTTGTGTTTCCACAGGCTTCATTAAGGGATTTATTCATATTCTCTTTGGGGTCCTTGAGCATATTCATTATAGCTATTTTGAAACCCTTGTCTTCTGCTCCAGCCATGCAACATTTCTCAGGGCCTACTCTAATGGGGTTCCTGGGTTCTGGTGAAGAAATATTGTCTTAGCTGCTAATGAAAAAAACCCAGATTTCCTCCTTCCTGTGAAAAGTTTCAGCCATGCCACTCAAGCAAGCCCATTTGTGCCAGCCCAGAAACCCCAGTGTGCACATCCCTTAGGGACTCAGAAGCACTGCCTACCAGGCCACCCACAGCCACCACACATTTGTAAGATACTGAAAGTCCTGTGATAGCCAACAACACAAAAATACAGTCATTAACAGCTAAGACAATAAATGATTCAAGACATGAAATCTGAAATAGAGGCAATAAAGAAAACACAAACCAAGGAAATTCTGGAAATGGAAAATTTGGGTAAATAATCAGGAACAACAAATGCAAGCATAAACAACAGAATACAAGAGATGGAAGAGAGAATTTCAGGCACTGAAGATATGATAGAGAAAACAGATTCATTGGTCAAAGAAAAATTCAAATCCAACAAATCTTTAATACAAAACATGCAAGAAATCTGGGACACCAGCAAAAGACTGAACCTACGAATAATAGGGATAGAAGAAATCCAACTCAATGGCACAGTAAAAATATTCAACAAAATCACAGAAGAAATCTCTCCTAACCTAAAGAAAGACATGCCTATAAAATCACAAGAGACTGGGTTACAGAATACCAAATAGACTGAACCAAAAAAAAAGTGTACTCACCACATAATAAACATACATAATAAGAAAGAATATTAAGAGCTGCAAAGGAGAAAGGCCAGGTAACATACGAAAAGGCAAACCTATCAGAATTACACCTGACTTCTCAGTGGAAACAATGAAAGCCAGAAGGTTCTGGTCAGATGTTATGCAGACACTAAGAGACCATGGATGCCAGCCCAGACTACTTTAGTAATTATTACATCTAATAATCATAGATGGAGAAAACAAGATATTTCATGATAAAACCAAATTTAAACAATACCTACCCACAAGACCAGCCATACAGAGAGTACTAGAAGGAAAATGCCAGCCCAAGTAAATCACCTACGTCCACAAGAACACAGGAAATAGATGAGCTTACAGCAGCAAATCCCAAAGAAGGGAACTCAACATACAATGCCAACAACAACAACAAAATCAAAAATAACAGGAACTAACAATCACTGGTCATTAATATCCATTGATATAAATGGGCTATTTCACCTATAAAAAGACACGGGCTAACAGATTGGATTCGAAAACAGAATCCATCCTTCTGCTCAGGCACAGATGGATTCAGTGACGAATTCTACCAGATGTTCAAAGAAGATCTAATACCAATACTCCTCAAATTATTCCACACAATAGAAACAGAAGGAACATTTCCAAACTCTTTTTATGAGGTTACAGTTACCCTGATACCCAAACCACACAAAGACACTACTAAGGTAGATAATTACGGACCAAAAATACTCAATAAAATACTGGCAAACCAAATTCAAGAAAACATCAGAAAAACCATCCACCATGATCAAGTAGGATTCACGCCAGAGATGCAGAGATGGTTCAACATGTGAAAACCCATTAATGCAATCTACCATATAAACAAACTGGAAAAAATCCACACATGATCATCTCACTAGATGCTGGAAAAGCCTTTGACAAAATTCAACACCTCTTCATGATAAAGGTCTTAGAGAGAATATTATATATATATAATATATAAATATTATAAAGGCAATATGCAACAAGCCAACAGGCAACATCAAACTAAGTAGACAGAAACTCAAAGTGATCCCACTGAAATCAGGAACAAGGGAAGGCTGCCCACTTTCTGCATATCTATTTAATAATACTCAAAGTTCTAGCTATAGAAATAAGACAACAAAAAGAGGTCAAGGGGATACAAATTGGAAAAGAAGAAGTCAAACTTTTGCTATTTGATGATGATATGAGAGTATACATAAGTGACTCCCAAAATTCTATGAGGGAACTCCTACAAGTGATAAACATCTTCAGTTATGTAGCAGGATACAAGATTAACTAAAAATAATCAGTAGCCTCCCTATATACAGATGACAAATGGACTGAGAAGGAAATCAGAGAAACATCATCCTTTACAATAGCCCCAAATAACATAAAATACCTTGAGGTAACTCTAGCCAAACAAGTGAAAGTCCTGTATGACAACAACTTTGAGTCTTTAAAGAAGATACCAGAAAATGGAGAAATCTCCCATGTTCTTTGATAGGTAGGATCAGCATAGTAAAAAGGGCAATCCTACTCAACATCTTTAGTCATCAGGGAAATGCAAACCAAAACCACTCTGAGATCACATCTTACACTGATCAGAATGACTAAGATAAAAAACATCAATGGTAACTTATGCTGGAAAGGATGTGGAGAAAGGGGAAACTCCTCCATTGCTGGTGGTAGTGCAAGCTTGTACAGCTGCTGTGAAAATCAGTATGGCGATTTCTCAGGAAAATCAGGGATCAACCCACCTCAACACCCTGCAACACTATTGTTGGGCATCCACCCAAAGAAGGTACATTCACACCACAAGGACATTTTCTCAACTATGCTCATAGCAACATTATTCATAATAGCCATATCTTGGAAACAACCCAGATGTCCCTCAACTGAAGAGTAGATAAAGAAAATGTGGTATATTTACACAATGGAGTACTACTCAGCAGTAAGAAATAATGACATCCTAAAATTCGAAGGCAAATGGACAGAACTAGAATAAATCATCCTGACTGAGGTAACCCAGACCCAGAAAAACAAATATAGTGTGTACTAACTCATAAGTGGATACCAGACACAAAGCAAAAGATACCCAGCCTACAATCCATAACCCCATAGAAGCTAGAACTCCCTTCCTGAAAAAGATGGAAACAGATACAGAAACCCACAACTAATCAATGGGCCAAGCTCCTGGAGTACAATTGAAGTAAGGGAGGAGCGATAATATGAACAAAGGAGATAAGACCATGATGGGGAAACCCACAGAATCAGCTGACCTGAGCTAGTGAGAGATCACTGACTCAGGTCTGACAAATGGGGAACCTGAATAAGATTGAACTAGACTCCCTTAACATATGTGACAATGGTGTGACTGGGACGATACATGAGGCCACTGGAAGTGGATCCAAGACCTAACACTAATGTACAAACTGATTTAGTGGAGTCCATTCTTTATGGAGAGATACCTTGCTCAGTTTAAACACAGAGGTTTTGTGGAGTGAAGAGGTGCCTTGGTCCTGCCTCAACAGGATGATAGGACAGACTTAGTAGGCTTCCTAGGAGAGGTCATACCTTCCCCAAGGGGCAGATGAGAGGTTGGGGGAGTGGGCAGAGTGGAAGGAGAAGAGGGAGGGGGAACTGGGATTGGAATGCAAAAAATAAATTAATAAAAAAATTTTAAACTGACAACAACAAAAAAGAATTTCCATGGTCATGGTGTCTCTTCATGGCAATAGAACACTAAGACAATCAGTGTATCTGTGTCCATATGTTCATGTGTCTGTTTGGAGGTGCATGCACCTATGTGTGTCCATATGCTCATATGTGTTTTTATAAGTACAAATACCTCTGTACATATATATGTGTGTATGCATTCGTGAGTGTTGAGAGCTGGACCAAACAAACCAAGTCTGTCTCAGAGGCCCCTATGCAAGGACAAAAGGAACCTAGTTCTGTGTCGGTGCTCAGATTGGACTTGGCAAGGACAGTGTGGGGCTGGAGCTGGAGCTTCAAAGGAGGTGAGGTCTCAGTTCCTGAGAACTTGGCTTTTCTCCTTGAAGAGACTGGAGCTACCAACCCCGTGGCTCAGTCTGTGACACAGTTAAGGTTTCTTGTTTCCTTGTGTAACATTGCTTGATTAACCTCCCATTGTGTGATAGATTTCACTGACTCTGCTCATTTCTTTCCTGGGACTAGTGCACAGGGTGCTGTACTTCCTTTTTAGTAAGTGTAAAGTTTTTATTTTTCCTTTTTAAATTTAAATTAGAAACTATATTATTTTATATACCAATCCCAGTTTCCTCTCCCTCCCACCCTCCCATGCCCCCCACCAGTCCCCATCCCATCCCTCTTCTGCTCCAAAGAAAGGGTGAGGCCTTCCATGAGGGATCATCAAAGTCTGCTGAATCATTTGGGGCAGGGCCTAGGCCCTTCCATATGTGTTTAAGCTGAGATATCCCTCTATGGGGAATGGGCTCCCAATGTCCATTCATACACTAGGTATAAATGCTGTTCCATTACCAGGGGGCCCATAGACTGCCCAGGCCTCCTAACTGACACCCACATACAAGCTGCCTGGTTCCATCCAATGCTGGTTGCCAAGCTGTCAGCCTGTGGTCCATGAGCTCCCCCTTGTTCAGGTCAGCTGTTTCTGTGGGTTTTCCCAGCATGGTCTTGACCTGTTTCCTTATCACTCCTTCCTCTCTACAACTGGATTCCAGGAATTCAGCTGTGTTTAGTTGTGGGTCTCTGCTTCTGCTTCCATCAGCTACTGGATGAAGGCTCTAGAATGGTATTTAAGTCATCATTCTCAGTATAGTGGAGAGGCTGTTATTGCTTAGGTTCCTAGTTGGGGTCATCCTTGTGGATCTCTGTACAATTCCCTAGTGCCAGGTTTCTCTTTAAACCTATAGTGGCTCCCTCTATTGATGTGTCTCTGTTCTTACTCTCCTCTCTTCCTCGCCCCACTCAATCTTTCTGATCCCTCATGTTCTCCTCCCCCTCCTCCTCTCCCGTCCTCTTTCTCCCACCTCCATCTCCGCATGCTTCCAATTTGTTCAGGGGTTCTTGTCCCTTTCTGCTTCACTGAGGGTGCGTGTATGTCTCTCTTATGGTCCTCCTTGTTTCCTAGCTTCTCTGTAGGTATGGATTGTAGGCTGCTAATCCTTGTCTCTATGTCTAATATCTATATATTAGTGAGTACATACCATGTTAGTCTTTTTGTGACTGGGTTACCTCACTCAGGATGGTTTCCTCTAGTGCCATCCATTTGCCTGCAAATTTCAAGATTCCATTGTTTTTTCCACTGAGTAGTACTCCATTGTGTAAAATGTACCACATTTTCTTTATCCATTCTTCAGTTGAGGGGCATCTAAGTTGCTTCTAAGTTCTGGCTATTACAAATAATGCTGCTATGAACATGGTTGAACAGATGACCTTGTTGTATGAATGGGCATTCTTTGGGTACATGCCAAAGAGTGGAATTTCTGGATCTTAAGGTAGACTGATTCCCATTTTCCTGAGGAAGCACCATACTGATTTTCAAAGTGACTGTACAAGTTTGCACTCCCACCAGCAGTGGAGGAATGTTCCCCTTTCTCCACATCCTCTCCAGCATAAACTGTCATTGGTGATTTTGATTTTAGCCATTCTGACAGGTGTTAGATGGTATCTCAGAGTTGTTTTGATTTGCATTTCCATGATAGCTAAGGATGTTGAGCACTGTCTTAAGTGTTTGGATTCCTCTATTGAGAATTCTCTATTTAGTCCTGTATTCCACGTTTTAATTGTATTCTTTGGTGTTCTGGTGACTAGCTTCTTGAGTTCTGTGTGTATTTTGGAAATCAGCGCCTTAAGATGTGGGGTTGGTGAAGATCTTTTTCCATTCTATGGACTGACATTTTTGTCTTGCTGACTGTGTCATTTGCCTTGCAGAAGCTTCTCAGTTTCAGGAGGTCCCATTTATTAATTGTGGATCTCAGAGTCTGCGCTATGATGCTATGTTCAGGAAGCGGTCTCCTGTACCAATTTGTTCAAGGGCACCTCCCACTTTCTCTTCTAAGAGGTTCAGTGTGGCTGGATTTATGTTTAGGTCTTTGATCCCTTTGGACTTAAATTTTGTGCATGGTGATAGACATGGATCTATCTGCAGTCTTCTACATGTTGACAGCCAGTTTTGCCAGAACCATTTGTTAAAGATGCTTTCCTTTTTCAATTTTATACTTTTAGTTTCTTTGTCAAAGATCAGGTGTTTATAGATGTGTGGGTTGATATCAGGGTCTTTAATTTGATTCCATTAGTCCACTGTCCCGCGCCACAGTCTCGCCAGCAAGAACGACACAGGACACTCGGATCCTTCTGCAGTAAAGCTTTAATGCATCTTGAGAGATAGATGATCAGCTTCTGAGAGGGAGACCCCAAGCTAAGAAACCCAGCCCCTTATATAAGCCTAGGAGCTCCGAGTGAGACGTGTAGAGCCGGGATTGGTGGTTTGCTCATCACCCCAGATGACGCCACGGGAGAGGCACAGCTTAAACGGTGGACTCCAACTGACAGCGGATGTCAGCGCCATCTTCTAATGGCGATAGCGATAGTGAGGGCGGCTCCTCACAGTCCACCTGTCTGTTTTTTATGCCAATACCAAGTTGCTTTCATTACTGAAGCATTATAGTACAGTTTGAAGCCAGGGATGGTGATGCCTCCAGAAGTTCCTTTATTGTACAGGATGGTTTTGGCTATTCTGAGTTTTTTGTTTTTCCATATGAAATTGAGTATTGTTCTTTCAAGGTCTGTGAAGAATTGTGCTGGGATTTTGATGGGGATTGAATTGAATTTGTAGATTGCTTTTGGCAAGATTGCCATTTTTACTATGTTGATCCTACCTATCCAAGAGCATGGGGGAATCTTTCCATTTTCTCTTATCTTCTTTAATTTATTTCTTTAAAGACTTAAAGTTTTTGTTGTAAAGCTCTGTTACTTGTTTGGTTAGTGTTACCCCAAGATATTTTATGTTGTTTCTGACTATTGTAAAAGGTGATGTTTTCCTGATTTCTTTCTCAGCACATTTATCATCTGTATATAGTAGGGATATTGATTTTTTGAGTTAATCTTGTATCCTGCCAATTTGCTGAAGGTGTTTATCAGCTGTAGGAGTTCCTGGTAAAGTTTTTTGGATCACTTATGTAAACTATCATATCATCTGCAAATAGTAAAAGTGTTGACTTCTTCCTTTCCAATTTGTATCCCCGTGATCTCCTTTGGTTTTCTTATTGCTCTAGCTAGAACTTCAAGTACAATGTTGAAGAGATCTGAAGAGAGTGGACAGCCTTGTTTTGTTCCTGATTTTAGAGGGATTGTGTTGAGTGTCTCTCCATTTAGTTTGATGTTGACTGTCGGTTTGCTGTATATTGTTTTTTTATTATGTTTAGGTATGTTCCTGTTATCCCTGACCTCTCCAAGACCTTTATCATGATGGGGTATTGGATTTTGTCAAAGGCTTTTTCAGCACCTAGTGAGATGATCACGTGATTTTTCTTTTTTAGTTTATTTATATGGTGGATTACACTGATGGATTTTCATATGTTGAACTAATCCTGCATCTCTAGACTGAAGCCTGCTTAATCATGTTGTACGATTTTTATGATGTGTTCTTGGACTTAATTTGCCAGTATTGTATTGAGTATTTTTGCATTGGTCTGTAGTTCTCTTACTTGTGTCTTTGTGTGGCTTGGGCATCAAGATAATTGTAGCCCCATATATAGAGTTTTGCAATGACCTATGTGCTTTTATTATGTGCAAGACTTTGAGGAGTGTTGGTATTAGCTGTTCTTTGAATTTCTGGTAGAATTCTTCACTGAATCCATCTGGCCCTGGGCTGTTTTTGTTTGGGAGACTTTTGATGACTGCTTCTATTTCATTAGGGGTTACAGGTCTATTTAAATTGCTTATCTGCCCTTTATTTACTTTAGGTAAGTAATATCTACCCAGAAAATTGTCCACTTCCTTTAAAATTTTCAAATTTTGTGGCATACAGGTTTTCAAAGTATGACCTTGAAGATTCTCTGGATTTCCTCATTGTCTGTTGTTTTCTGATTTTGTTAATTTGCATGTTCTTGCTGTGCCTTCTGGTTAGTTTGAATAAAGGTTTGTCTATCTTGTTGATTTCCCCAAAGAATCAACTCTTTATTACACTGATTGCTTGCATTGTTTTCTTTTTTGTACTTTATTAATTTTAGCCCTCAATTTGATTATTTCCTTGTGTCTACTCCTCTGGGGTGAGTTTGCTTCTTTTTGTTCTAGTGCTTTCAGTTGTGCTGTTAATTCTCTAGTGTGACTATTCTCCAGTTTCTTCATGTTGGCATTTAGTGCTATGAACATTCCTGTTAACACTGCTTTTAATGTGTCTCATAAGTTTAGGTATGTTTTGTCTTCATTCTTATTGAATTCTAAGAAGTCTTTAATTTCCTTTTTATTTCTTCCTTAACCCAAGAATGGTGCAATTGCACATTGTTCACTTTCCATGAGTTTGTAGGGTTTAAGCAATTTGTGTTGTTGTTGAATTCCAACTTTAAAGCATGGTGGTCGGATAAGATACAGGGGGTTATTTCAACTTTTTTGTATCTGTTGAGGTTTGCTATGTTTCTGAGTATGTGGTCAATTTCAGAGAAAGTTCCATGTGGCGCTAAGAAGAAGGTACATTCTTTTGTGTTCCGATGGAATGTTCTATAGATATCTGTTAAACCCAATTGGGTCAAAAATTCTATTAATTCCTTTGTTTCTTTGTTAAATTTCTGTTTGGTGCTGCTGTCTAGTGGTGAGAGAGGGGTGTTGAAGTCTCCCACTAAAAGTGTGTGAGGCTTAATGTGTGATTTGAGTTTTAGTAATGTTTCTTTTATGAATGTGGATGCCTTTGTATTTGGGGCTTAGATGATCAGAATTGAGATTTCGTCTTGATGGATTTTTTTCTGTGAGAAATATGAAAAGACCTTCTTCACTTCTTTTGATTGATTTTAGTTTGAAGTCTAATTTGTTAGACATTAGGATAGCTACACCCGCTTGCTTCTTAGGACCATTTGATTGGAAAAGCTTTTCCCAACCCTTGACTCTGAGGTAATGTCTGTCTTTGAAGTTGAGGTGTGTTTCTTGTATGCAGAAGAAGGATGGATTCTGTCTTTGTATCCATTCTGTTAGCCTGTGTCTTTTTATAGATGCGTTAAGACCATTAGTATTGAGGGATAAAATGTCCATTGATTGTTAATTCTTGTTTGTTTTGGATTTGTTGTTGTTGATGGTATTGTGTATGAGTTTTCCCCCTATTTCTGGCTTTTGGTAAAGTGAGATTATCTATTTCCTATGTTATTGTGAGTGTAGTTAACTTTCTTGGGTTGGAGTTCTCCTTCCAGAACTTTCTGTAGGGCTGGATTAGTGGGTATGTATTGTGTAAATATGGTTTTGTCATGGAATATCTTGTTTTCTCCATTTTAGTGATTGAAAGCTTTGCTGGGTATATTAGTGTGGGCTGGCATCCCTGGTCTCTTAGTGTTGATAGAATATCTATCCAGGAGCTTCTGGCTTTCAGCGTTTCCATGGATAAGTCAGGTGTAATTCTGATAGGTCTGCCTTTATATGTTATTTGTCCTTTATCCTTTGCTGCTCTTAATATTATTTCTTTATTCTGTATGTTGGGTGTTTTGATTATTATGTGGCAAGGGGACTTTTTTGTGTTTCACTCTATTTGGTGTTCTGTAGGCTTCTTGTGCTTTCATTGGCATGCCTTTCTTTAGTTTGGGAAAGTTTTCTTCTATGATTTTGTTTAAAATGTTTTATGCACCTTTGAGGTGGGTTTATTTACCTTCTTCTATACCCATTATTCTTAGGTTTGTCCTTTTCATGGTGTCCCATATTTCCTAGATACTTTTTGTTAGGAAATTGTTGGACTTAAGATTTTCTTTGTTTGATGAATCTATTTCTCCTAGTGTATCTTTAGTGCCTGAGATTTTCTTTTCCATCTCTTGTATTCTATTGGTTATGTTTGTATCTATAGTACATGACCGTTTACCCTGCCTTTCTATTTCCAGCATTACCTTGGACTGTGTTTTTCAAATTCTCTTTTTCAGCTTTCAAGCCTTGCAGTGTTTGAATTGTTTCATTAACTTGTTTGGTTGTTTTTTCTTGGCTTTCCTTGTTTTCTTTAAGAGATTTGTTTATTTCTTGCAACTTTTGCTTTGTCTTTTCCTCCATTTCTTGAAATTTCTGTTAGTTTTTTTCTTCCACGTCTTTTCTCATTTCCTCTTTTAGGGACTCTATCATCTTCATAAAGTTGTTTTTGGGGTCGTTCTCTTCTGCTTCATCTGTCAACACAGGTCTTGCTGATGTAGAGTCACTAGACTCTGGTGGCATCGTATTAATCTTTCTGTTGTTGAATGTGTTCTTATACTGGCATCTGTGCATCCCTTCTTCCTGTGGGTGCTGGTGGGGTCGCTCCCTCTCTTGGTGGTTATGGGTCCAAGGTTCTCTTCTGGTGGGTGCAAGCAGGCCCAATACTCTGATGGCTCTCCTCTTCCCGTGGGTGGAAGCAGGTCTCAAGTTTTAATTTTTTATTAATTTAATATTATTTTGCATCCCAACTGGAGTTTTCCCTCTTTCCTCTCCTCCCAGTCCCTCCTCCACTTCCTCTCTGCCTCCCCTACACCCTGACATCTACTCCTCCTCTGTTTCTCTTCAGAAAAGGACAGGTTTCTTATGGATATCAACAAAACATGGCATGTCAAGTTGCAGTAAGACTAAGCACCTCCCCTGTATTAAGACTGGGCAAGGAGACCCAGTATGAGGAGCAGGGTCCCCAAAACCAATAAAATAGTCAGAAACAGCTCCTGCTTCCACTGTTAGGAATCCCATAAAAAGACCAAGCTATCCAACTGTCACATATATGCAGAAGGCCTAGATCAGTCCCACGCAGGCTCCCTGGTTGTTAGTTCAGTCTCTGAGAGTTTCTATGGGCTTAGATTAATTGATTTTATGGGTTTTCTTGTAATGTTCTTGACCCCTCTGTCTCCTAAAATCCTTCCTCCCTCTCTTTAGCAGGATTCCCTGAGCTTGACCTAATGTTTGATTATGGGTCTGTATCTGTTTATATTAGTTGCTGGATGAAGCCTTGCTGATGACAGTTGAGCTAGGCACCAATCTATGAGTATAGCAGAATTTCATTGGGCTTCTTTACATTGACTTTTCTTTTCTTCGGTCATGTTTGACTCTGTCCTAGGTCTCTGGGCCATCTAGCCTCTGGGTCCCGGCATTCCAGGCAGTGTCAGGGCTGGGCTCACCCTTATGGCATAAGTCTCAGGTTGAACCAGTCATTGGTTGGCCACTCCCACAATCTCTGTGCTACCCTTACCCCAGGTGCTGTACTTCTTATGTTTGCTTGGCATAAGACATAGCTTGATCAAGATCTCCCAACCCCAAACTTTGTCTTCTCTGTCTTCGATATCCTTATCTTCTGGCATCCTGGTCCTCTCTCTGAGAAGAATGACCTGCTGGTCCAGGTCACATATGTGTGTGCATACTGATGTATTCACATCTGCATATAAATGTCTGTGTTCATATGCACGTGTTTGCATTCATATGAGCATGTATCTTAATATGCACATGTGTATATCCATATTCATATGTTCATGTGTATATTTAGAGGTATATCTGCATGTGTGTTCATATGAGCATTTGTGTTCATATGTGCACATGTATGTGTGCACACATCTGTGCACGTATACTTGTGTATCCATATGTGCACGTGTGTGTTCACGTGTGATGGGGAATGTTCTCCTGTGTATATGTTTGTCTTATTGGTTGATGAATAAAGCACTGTTGGTGAGTAGGGAAACAAGACAGGTGGGACTAGGAGTTGAGGAAGGATCTAGGAAATGTAATAAAGAGAAGTTGCCATGTGATCCAGGCAGGAAGTAACGTAGCAGGGCAGAATCAGTAGATAAGCAGGGACAAGCAGGAAACCGCTCTCTTCTCTGCTGTTCTCTTCTCTTCTCTGTGGAGAGTTGGAACAGACACAATGTAGACCCCAATGGAGAAAGAGGCCTGGACCTTTTCTCTAGTAAGATAAGGCCACGTGGAAATACTTACATTAATAGAAATGGGTTAATAATTAAGACTGAGCTAGCAAATAAGAAACCTTAGCCAAAGGCCAACAACTTTATACTAATAAAGCATCCATGTGTTATTTGGGTGCAGAAGCAGTGGTGGGACCCAGCCTGGCAAGAAAAACTGAGGTAACACACATGTGTATGGTTGTATTCACATATGAATGTGTGTGGTCATATGTATCTATCTACATTC
Organism: Mesocricetus auratus; assembly: GCF_017639785.1. Lineage (NCBI taxonomy): Eukaryota > Metazoa > Chordata > Mammalia > Rodentia > Cricetidae > Mesocricetus > Mesocricetus auratus. The sequence continues at coordinate 9,981,889 of NW_024429218.1, read as the reverse complement.
ATATATGCATTGTATCATATGTGTGAGTATATGTGTTCATATAAACAAATGGTTGCATTTATAACACACATGTATGTTCATATGCACACATATGCATCCATATATGTATGTATGTTCACATTTGCCTGCTTATGTGTATGTTTATATGTGCACTTGTATGTTCATGTATGCAAATGCATGTTTATCTGTGCATGAGTCTGTGTGTGCGCATATGTGCAAATTTGTGTTCATATGTCCAGGTAGTGGATTGTCCTGGGCCTCCTGACCTTCCAAAGGATTGATCTCCAAAAGGATCAAGTGTTGTCTTGAGTTCCTTCCCCACGAATCTGTCAACCAGAAAAGGAGAGGAGGTTAGAGGCTGGACCTCACCGAGAAGGACTGACCCTCCTTCTGGGGACTCTGAAGACAAAACGTAAAGGACTGAGTGTGATGAGACCACCAAGGCCACCATTGGTCACCAGGGGTTCTCCCTGTATCCTCTGATAACTTGGGGTATGCACTCATCCCCGAGTCCTTCTGTGGTTCAGACACTATGTAAGTATCATCGTCTGACTCTTTCTCTGTTGAGTCTTGGGTCTGTGGGACTTCAAGAAAACATGCAAATCTAGTATTTAATTTGTGTCTTGGCCAGAAAATCTGGAAGGGTAGAATGAAGCCATTTTTTTTGTTGTTGTTTCCCTCCACTGGTGACACACTGAGAGGAAGGGTTAGCATGTGAAGGGGGTGGGGTGTACTGCTAATTCTTGCTACCGCCATCCTTAGCCATTAGATTAGTTACCCATTTCCTATCTTTGATTTCACTTCAACTAATCTTCAAGTTTCTGAGGGGCAAGTACCACAACTTACTTATCCGCACTCAGAGCCTTGAGCACAGGACACCCAGTGTGTGTTCTGAATAGAGGGGAGAGATGGGCATCAGAAAACTGTTCTGGGGAGAGAGCAAAGTGGCAAAGGCACCCAAGCAAAGGGACAAGAAAAAAAGATTTTCACTTGGGAGTGAGGACAGCCTGTGTTCCTGTCTCGGTGCATTCAGCACATTACCCCTGTAGTTCCTTCGAGGAGAGCACTAAAAGGCAAGCTGGGCTTTCCAGTCTCCTCCTCCGAGGGGCTTTTGATCTGAATGCTGGGTGTGTATTATGTGTTTGTAAGCTTATAAACTGCACAACTTTTCTCTTTCAATGTGACACCTCAACATAAAAACTTCAAAGTCAGGAATGAGGGATGGATGGCTCAGTTACTACGGTGGCCACTGTACAAGCGTGGGGACCTGAGTTTGGTCCCTAGCACCTATGTAAAAAGGCAGTGTGTTCCCGTCATCATGGCACTGGGGAGCTAGCGACAAGAAGGTCCCTCTTATCACAGAACCATGGGCATCTCTTGGTATTCACTTGGAATAAGTAAATCTCCCCAGTCCTTTAAAATCCTAGAAGAGTTTTGTTAAAGAACACCCCAAAATTAATGTTCACATCACTTAACCACCAGAGGGAGCCAACAGTCAGAATAATAGGAACAAGTTGACTGTTACCAGACTCAAGTCAAGGAGGCTGGGACTATTCTTGGTTGTCAACTTGACTATATCTGGAACTAAAACCCCAAAATTGAGGGCACACCTGTGATGGATTATTTTTTATTTAATCTGGATCTTTGGGTTATGGAGATCCACCTTTAATGCAGGACTTGAAGCGGGAAGACACATCACCAATCTGTGCCACACCTTCAGCTGGGAGCCTGTATAAGGACATGGGGAAGGAAGCTTTTGATTTTGACTACTTGCCCTCACCCTGCTAGCAAGTCCATTCCTTTGCTGGCATTAGCGTCTACTTCCTTGGGCTTCCCAGGTGCACTGAAGATGAGCTGAGATATCCAGCCTTGTAGACTGAGCAACTACTGGATTCTTGAACTTGCCGTTTATAGTCAGCTGTTGTTAGTCTGCAGTCTGTAAGTCATTCTGACGAATATCCTTTCTCTCTATAGATAGGGAGTCATTGTCAAGTTCTGCTACTCTAGAGAACTGACTGGCACAGACTGACACAGACTACAGACCTTAGATGTAAATTGGAAACAATTTCTTGGTTCCAAGCATGTGTACAATTTTTCTGACGTCAGATTTAAGGTGTGATTTTAGGTTTTTTTCAACAGCAAGTGTGCTTTAATGTGACTTTGAAGGTGCAAATATCTAGTAAGGAAACAGTCACTAACAGGTAAGAATAGCTCACCCTTGAAAAACATTTTCCCGGTTGTAAGAAGTTTTCCATTGGAGACTTGGAAGCTGTCAATCTTTACAATGCAAAGATTTAAATTTGTAAATACAGTTTGTGCCTAGTGGAGATAAAGCTATACCTTGCATTATATCCATGCAGGGCTTACATTATATGCAGGCAAAGAATATATCATTATACAAAACAAAATAGGGCACACTGGAAGGGCTGGGTGAACAGAGCGCCTCTGCCTCCTGAGTCCTGGGATTAAAAGCGTGTGCCACTGCATCTGGCTGAGGATATGTTCTTACTCTCCTGTGAAACTCTCCAAGACCAACTGCCCAGTTGCCCTCTGCGGGTTAGAATGCAGCTTCGAGCTCTTCCTGTGGCAATGTTCTGGAACTTTCGCCTAGCTGTGGAAATAGGCATTTTTTGCTACTGTTCTGTTTCCAATCCACTTTTCTGGCAAGGGGTCCTCTTGACCTGCTTACCCTTTTCTTCTTCGTTTTTGTTTTCTGACCGCTAAGATGGTTGTTCCATTTTGCAGTGCAGCTTTTTTCACTTCTTAGAAAATTTCATAGGTGAGAGCTGAAGCCATGGTCCTGGAAGGGTAGCAATGCCAGCAGACTTGACAGGCTCCAGGGCTCGTACTTCCTACCCCTTAGGGGCTTATTGGTAGCAATCAACAGGTCTTCCTTTGAGCCCTCCTGGGCTCATATAGAATAGGCACTCAGAGTTTGGAGAATGCAATTGAAAAATCAGAGGGATTTCTATCGTAGTGAATTTAATTTTTAGCACACACAACTTCCATAGTTCATACACCCATTTCATTTGATATAGCAACAATGCACTGGAGTGATGAAAAATTCTGAGTATCAAAGCACTCAGCAAAGAAAACAGCGTGTAGCAGCTCTGTTTGAATATTTGCTGAAAAGGCTTCATCATATTTGGCTGATTGTTCCCTCCTCGGAAGAGTGGTGATTGACATTCTAAAATGGTTTTGGATTGGTTTATGTGCATGGACGTGGAGTAGCGGGGACCAGGAAAAGACAGGTGTAAAGGATGTTGCCTCCAGAGTGGAAGCGATGGCTCGGGGGATTAAGTGACTGCTGTGTACGCTTGAGGGCCTGAGTCTGAGAGGTGTAAACTAAACTCAAAGACTTCACCTCTAATAATTTAGAAATAAAGGGGCCAGACCCTCACTCAGCCCCTGCTTCAGCAGCCATGACGGGCTACAGAAAAGACATGTAGGCCTCTGACACAAGGAAACTCCAGATCCTCTGGCCTCCTGGAGTCTAGGGCCAAAATTGTACACAAAGAAACTCCAGACACGCCCCCCCAGCCCCAACCTCCTAGATACTTGGTTCCTGGGAACTGTTTGGCCACAAAAGAAACTCCAGGGGAGACCAAAACCTCCCCTGTAGTCTCCAGGATACAGTTCTGAAAACTATTGATATCTATGAACAACGGGCCACCTGCGAGTAACAAGACAATGTCATAGAAACCACAGAATGTTCCCTCTCAGCACTGACCAATGAGAATAGTGGGTACACAGGTACTTCATGCCAAAATATGATTTTGATACATTCTCCTAATTGTCCCCAAATGTCAACCAATCAGAAACCAACCCGTACCTACTGATGTAATTCTGTGACTTTTGTCTTTAAAACCTAGCAGTAGACAGGGGACTTCACTCCCTCTGGAGGCTGCTGTGTCAGCTTGCTAGACAGAGTCCCTGTCATGGGTGGATGAGCAATCAACAGAATTAAAACCTTGCTTTTACATTTTAGTGGGTCTGGTTCCTGGTAGTCTCTGGGGACCTTGTGACTTGGGCACAAGTTGGGATTCCCGACACCCTAAAAGCTGCCTGTGGCAGCATGCGCTGCATAGGGTGAAGGCAAGCAGATCCCAGGAGCTCGCTACTGTCCCAGTTAAGGTTTCTCTTGCTGTGAAGAGACACCATGATCATGGTAACTCTTATAAAGGAAACATTTACTTGGGGCGGCTCACTTACAGTTCCAGAGGTTCCGTCCGTTATCATCATGGCAGGGAGCATGGTGGCGTGCAGACAGATGTGCTGGAGTAGTAGCTGACTCCTACATCTTGCCGGCAACAGGAAGTCAACGGAAACACTGGGCAGTATCCTGAGCGTAGGAAACCTCAGAGTCTGCCCCCATAGTGATACACTTCCTCCAACAAGGCCATACCCACTCCAACAAAGCCATACCTTCTAATAGTGCAACTCCTTATGAGATTATGGGGGCCAATTACATTCAAACTACTTGCTAACCCTTCTAGCCATTTAGTGGGCTCCAGGTAAAAGACCCCGCCTTAAAAATGAGACAGACTGAGGAAGACATCTCATGTTGACCTTTGGCAAGCTACATGCACAGGAATGCTCCAACACGACAAATGCCATTTATTGATTTCATGCCATGTATCAGTCACTTTTAATCCATTCCTTACAACGGACTTAGCCTTGTGCTACATGCAGGCTAAGTGATTTTAATCCAGGTCAGCCAAATTCCTCGATCAGGACCTTGAGTAGTCTCTGATAGGTATCCAAAAGATGTCAACCATGTAAGCTCAGTCTCTTCCCTTCCATTTCATCCCAGCACTTTCTGGACAACTTCTGCAATCAATCCACATAAACTGTCACCGGAGACTGAGGGCATGGTACCCCAGGAACCAGGCTACAGCAGCAGCGTCCGTCAGCGTCGGGTGAAGTGCTGTAACTCTTTAACTTGGGTCTGGCTTCTGATTGAGAATACAAAGCTCAAGAGGAGCAGAGAAAGGCTGGCAAGGGTGGAGGTCAGACAACACCTGCTGGCTGCTAATTAATGATTCAACAAGGCTGAGCATATAGGGCAACTGCCACTCTGCGCAGGCGCGGCTCCTGAACAAGATGGACGGGCTGAGCACAGAGCCGGAAGACGGCGTGTTCACCAGCATTTCTCTAGCAGATGACACAGGTAAGGAAGGTGCGGATGGGCGCTCAGACAGTTCTGTGGCTGCTAGGTGGTTGAAAACAGAACCTTTATTATCTTTATTGTAACGCCAAAACATACTCGTTAGAGAAGATTTGAAAAAAAAATATAGCCGCAAACGCCAGTTTTTTATTGAAGGCCGTTTTCTTCTTCCTTTTAACTTGGTAGCCAAAGTTCCCATGGTTGCGTTAGATGGACTTTTAAAAATATAGATCAACAAATAAGAATATAAAGTGATTTTTTTTCCTGGTTCAGGAAACATAACCTCAAAAGTTGTGGGTAAATCTATGGTATTGTTAATGTTCTTTTGTTCATCTGTTTTCTACTTTATCAAATAGCTTTTTATTCTTTTCTGAAGACTGATCTAGAATGTACTCCAGCTAGCTTTAAGACCTGTGTCAGAAAATCTTAATTTTAAGCAAGGAGAAAATTTGCTGAATTTAACATGGGAGAAGGGAACCTAGAACCACCACTCATCCAACATATCAGAGAAAACAGACATCGCCGAACTGTGAATTTCTGGAGCTCTCCAGAACCACAAGCCCATAAGTGTGCATGTTGTGTGTGTGTGTGTGTGTGTGTGTGTGTGCATGTTGCGTGTGTGTGTGTGTGTGTATGTTGTGTGTGTGTGTGTATGTTGCGTGTGTGTGTATGTTGCGTGTGTGTGTGTATGTTGCGTGTGTGTCTGTGTGTGTGTGTGTATGTTGCGTGTGTGTGTATGTGTCTGTTTGTGTTTGTGTGTGTGTGTGTATGTTGCGTGTGTGTATGTGTGTGTGTATGTGTGTGTGTATGTGTCTGTTTGTGTGTGTGTGTGTGTATGTTGCGTGTGTGTGTATGTGTCTGTTTGTGTTTGTGTGTGTGTGTATGTTGCGTGTGTGTATGTGTGTGTGTATGTGTCTGTTTGTGTGTGTGTGTGTGTATGTTGCGTGTGTGTGAGTGTGTGTGTGTGTGTGTGTGTGTGCCCGCCCTTATGCCCTTGTGTTTGTGTAGCACGGTCATTGTAAGAAGCCATCAGGACCACAGCTAAGCCACGGGGTTACTGCTTGGGAGTGAAGCCTGAACACTTAACATCGATTGTCTTTCACGAAGCCAAGCTTCTCCACTTTCTCCCTGAATACTCAAATTCAAAAGTGTCTTTCTGATGTGTGCAGCCAGCCACCCAATTAACATGAACTGCCAGTGAGCTGTGGGAGGTACGGTGTGTGTGTGTGTGTGTGTGTCTGTGTGTGTGTATGTGTGTGTGTGTGTGTGGTGTGTGTGTGTGTGTGTGTGTGTGTGTGTGTGTGCGCTGTAAATGTGCTGGGGTCTTGAATTTAAGGAGTATTTCCAACCTGCCTAGGAGAGGAAAGCGGGGTTCGGGAGGACTGGGGTGCTGCCTGCTGCCTTTCACAGTGCTGGGGAAAGTAGCGAAGGAAACAAAGGCAGAGGGGAAGCCCATTTCCTGGCTTCCGGAAGTCTGGATGACAGTGATGGCGCATGCCAAGTCCTGTGTTCTCTGTTGGAGGGGGCTGCTTTGGAGAGCCTGGACACAGCCAGCCCGCACTCTACTGTGCATTGTGAAGTGAACGGAAAGAAGGGAGACTTTCTGAACAACCCCTCACTTTTTTCATCCACTCAGCCACACTCTATCATATACAAATAAAAATATTGCATAAGCATGTTAAAAACTCCAGATCCTTAGTGAGTTTTTATGATGAGAACACTTAAAACCCACCCTCTTAGTAATCTGGAGGATATAATATGTTCCTGTTAATTATGGTCAGCATGGCCTTCACTAGACTTCTTGAATGTATTTATCCATTACTTACATATTTGCCCATTACTTACATATTATTTTTAATCTTTTAACCAGCATCTCTCCTGACCCTCCTGACGACCAGTCTCTATTAACTCCTATTTCTGTTCTCCGTTCTAGCAAGCTAGACATTCTTAGATTCCCTCTATAATCAAGAGAGGGTAGCATTTATTTTTCTGTGTCCGACTTATTTCACTCAACACAGTGACCTCCAGGCTCAACCGTGATCACACAGCTGGTGGAATCTCCTTTCCTTCTAAGGCTGAACACAATTTCATTATTAATGTGTGCCACCTCAATTAATTTGGCTATCAACAGTCCCAGGTGTCAACTTGTCCTCCATCTCCCAGATCCAGTCTCAGTTCTGTGTACTAACCCTAGGAAGGTCACCCACTTCCAGATAGACACAGCACTTCGGCTGTCCTTCCTAGTGCAACTATTACACTTCACTCTTGGTTTCTGCCCCCTCCATCCCTGATGGCTGAAGTTCAGAACATTGAGTTGTTACTCATTTTCTATTTCCTGGCTCCATCTGTCCCTTCAGTGTCATTTCCTGCCACATTATATGGGCTCAGTGTACACGACACCTAGGCTCTGAGTGGTTCCTCTCGTTGCTTAAAACAATACCAACTGCGTCTGTCTTCCCCTGTCTCTTAAGATCGCACTCAGGCAGCGCCTCCTCCAGAAAGCCTTCCTTGATCCCCTCAGCCTGGCTGCTTTCCTCTTTTCTCCTTGAGGACCTTGCTCGCACCTTATCAGTATTGCTGAAAAGCATTGTGATAGCCCTGTCACCCTGCCAGGATCTGGTCACCCTGCCAGGATTTTGAGCCATCTGTGAGACATCCATCTAGATTGGGTTAACTGAGATGGGAAACCTACATGAGGTGGCAGCGTTCCACAGTCTGGAGTTGCAGACTCCAGCGAAAAGGAGAAGTGAGCTGAGCACACACACTTCCTCCCTTTAGCGGCTTCTCCTCAGGATTTAGTTGCTCAGAACAGTAAGAAAAGTAACCACCATGAGCATATTGTATACACACGCGATGTACATTGTATCCCATGCAACAGGACTCTGGGCATCTGGAAGACACAACCAGGCTTCAAAAGTCTGTCCCTCAGGCATGTAGCACAGTGCCTGACACATAAGGAGTAAACGTGTCTGCCACAAAATCCTGACTGGATTCCTGTGTGTTCAATTGAGAAGAAGTTAGGCAGGCAGGCATCCTAAATTATTCCTGCAATTTTTTTTAGCTTCTCTCCTATGCTTACTTTTGGATTAGTTTGGCTCTGCTTTCAGGAAATATTGAGTATCTACTCTCACCAGTGGATGGGACCCGCTTAGCTGGAGAGCTGGCTCTGGGTGGCGGCAGAGAGGGCCTGGAGTAGGACATGCCAGGATTTGACTCTGAGGCTCTGAGCAGTTGGTGAACACTGCTGAGCCACAGTTCTTCAGATGCAAAGTGACCCTAGGAAAATACCTCAGAATCCCTTTGAAGATTGAGGTGACAATGGAGGTGTCTTGAATCACTTTGTCACCCAGCAAGTACATTTCTGTTCCTCTGCTCCCATTTCAAGGGGCTCCCAGCAAAGTTCCCCAGTTCTCGTGGTAACCATGGTGTGATGTGGGCGTTGTGCTGCATGTTGTGCCCAAGTCGCAAAGATCCCCAGAGACCACCACCAAAAGCAAAGTTTTACTATTTCATCAACCATGACAGGGACCCCATCTAGCAAGCTCATGTAGCCTCCAGAGGGAGTGAAGTTCCCTGTCTACTGCTAGGTTTTAAAGACAAAAGTCACAGAATTACATCAGTTGGTGGTACAGGTTGGTTTCTGATTGGTTGACATTTGGGGAACAATTAGGAGAATTTCTCAAAATCATATTTTGGCATGAAATACCTGTGTACCCATTATTCTCATTGGTCAGTGCTGAGAGGGAACATTCTGTGGTTTCTATGGCATTGTCTTGTTACTTGCAGGTGGCCTGTTGTACATAGTTACCAACAGTTTTCAGAACTGTATCCTGGAGACTACAGGGGAGGTTTTGGTCCCCCCTGGAGTTTCTTTTGTGGCCAAACAGTTCCCAGGAACCAAGTATCTAGGAGGCTGGGGTAGGGGTGTGTCTGGAGTCTCTTTGTGTTCAGTTTTGGCCCTAGACTCCAGGAGGCCAGGGTATCTGGAGTTTCCTCGTGTCAGAGGCGAGTCAGCAAGCTGTGCAATCCATGGAGAGCAAGTCAGTAAACCCTCTGTGGTTTCTGCTTCAGGTTCCTTCCTTGAATTCCCGCCTTGACTTCCCTGAGTGATGGACTGTGATGTGCACATATAAACCAAGTAAACCACCTTTTGAGTTGCTTTTTTCTCAGTGTTTTATCATAGCAACAGAAAATAACTAATACAGCCTGCAAACACAAGGGTCTGAATTCTGATCCCATGCAGTTATGTATCCCATGGGTCTGGCATGGAACTGCAACCTTCAATCCCAGCTCTCAGGAGTCAGAAAGCAGGCAGATCTCAGTGAATTTAAGGCCAGCCTCGTCTACATAGTGAGTTCAAGAGAGGTTTGGACTGCCTAGTTTTGTGTGTCAACTTGACCCAAGCTAGAGTCGTCAGAGGAAGGAGCCTCCGTTGAGGAAATGCCTCCATGAGATCCAGCTGTAAGGCATTTTCTCAGTGACCAATGGGGGAGGGCCCAGCCATGGTGTGTGGTTCTATCCCCAGACTGCTGGTCCTGAGTTCTTTAAGAAAGCAGGCTGAGCAAGCTAGGGAAGCAAGCCATTAAGCAGCACCCCTGCGTGGCCTGTGCATCAACTCCTGCCTCCAGGATCCTGCCTTGTTTGAGTTCCTGTCCTGATGTCCTTTTGTGATAAACAGCAATGCTGAACTGTAAGCCGGATAAACGCTTTCCTCCCCCAACTTGCTTTTGTGGTCATTGTGTTTTGATGCAGGGTTAGAAACCCTGACAAAGACAGGGTTTCTCTGTGTATCATCTCTGACTGTCCAGGAACTCCCTTTGTTAGATCAGGTTGGCCTTAAACTCAAAGAGATCTGCTTGCCTCTGCCTCTCAAGTGCTGGGATTAAAGGCGTGTGCCACCACTCACTACCCAGTGGAGAAAATGGTGTTTTGCTACCACAGATCCTAGCACTCATTATGAACCCTCAACTGAGACACAAAGGGTCTTTTGGCAGCCTGCAGCAGAGTGGGATCTGGAGAGCCTCCAGCCCCCATTTCTGCCTCAATGTGCCATGCATGGCTCCTTTTGCTTTTATCTGAGGCTGTGGAAGCAGTTAGGAGTAGCTTATGCTTTTCCTGTCCCTGCAGAGGACCTTCACTGCCTCTCTGGCAGACAAAGGATTCTGCAGCCATTCACTCTTCATGTTAACATGTAGTGTGGGCTCCCCCAGCATCCCCATCAAGGTCATGCTGAGTACTCAGGAAGCTTCTTTTGCTTAAAAGAAAACTTGCAAGATTTTAACCATGTTTCTTATCACTTTAATATTCTTTTGAAGTTCTACGAGGCTTGCACTCCTGGCTATTTCAAAGCCCCTTAAATAGCACCTGCTGGTGGATTTCTGTTCTTACCTTGAGCTCTTTCACAGAATGATTCTGGCGTGTACCTGAGAGACTCTTCAGTTATTAGTGACTGTTGATCTCAAAAGAGCGAATTTCCCAGTCAGTGTGTCTCTAGGGAACTGCCCAGGGTGAGGATATAATGGGACCAGCTGCCTCGATTGTCTCACCATGACGGGCTTCCCCTTGTTCCCATAAGTTGCTTCTTATCAGATATGTGGTCACAGCAGAGGCAAAGTGATGAGTACAAGTCCTGACCCCAACATTCTCTGAGCCTCTGGCTCGTCTACTGAGCACCCTGCCTCAGGAAGGCAGTCATTCTCAACCTTCCCAGTGCTGTGACCCTTTAGTACAGTTCCTCATGTTGAGTGACCCCAACCATAAAATTACTGTAATAATCACTGAAGTAGCTACTTCATAACTGTAATCTTGCTAGCTATGAATTATAAATATTTGATATGCAGGATATCTGTTGTGACCCACAGGTTGAGAACCACTGTCCTAAAGTATTGATGATATTTAGATTTAGGGATATAGAAACACTGGACTAATCCCAGAGCAGTAATTTGGAGAGTCGTAACTTTTAATTTTTTGAAAGTGCTGGCAACTGAGTCCATTAGCTAGTCACATTACTCTAAGACGGATGATGCCATTGCCCAGCATTTGGTGATGGGCTATGTCTTTCTCTGGGGAAATCAAATGATAGTAATTACACGTGCTAAAGTTGGGAGTCCTTGAGAGCAAATCCTGCTTCAGCTGGCTGTGACAACTACTGTTGCGAAGTTACTCAACTGCCCCTCCGTATGTTAGTTCTTTTGTCCAGTTTGCATGGCGTGGTTTGGCACCAGTGTCTTCCAGTCCCTCTCCACCACAAGTGGGAAGTAAGCCGTGTGCAATGATTTCAGTCCTCTTGTTGAACCAAGGAGGGTTCTGTTTACATAGCACCCTCTGGAGATGACTAAGAACTTTTTTCTGTCTTTGTGATTTGTTTGGTGAAAGCTGATTGAAAAGGGATGTGTTGGCTATCATAAAATCCCAATTAGAAAATGCATGAAGTTCTCCCTGCCAGCTTTCTTAAAACGATGAGCCCATCTTAAGAGGGAGGAGGGGCAGCACATTCATTTCACTTACAGCATCTGTCCATCCAGCTAGATCACTTTGATGTCTTCTATCAATAGCTACTATTGCCTGTGATTGGATCAACATATTATGCTAATTTTTCTAATTTTTCATTTGGTATGCTTACAGAATGAGAGAAGTTTCCTCAATAAACTTTTTCTTTGGTTTTGGGTACTACTTCTGTTTAGCAACATACTGTTATATGTATAATAGTATGGGTTCCTTACTATTATAAAGCAAAAACATTACAGGTGGCATTCAGAGATCCGGAATCTGTTTAGCTGGGCAGTTCTTGTGGGTCTCTTGAGTGGCTGCAGCCCTGGCTTTTGTTATCTGAAGCTGGATGGGCATCCATAATGGCATATATACAACCAGCATTGGATGCTGATGTTGCCTGGTTGTTGAGCTGGGGCTGAGAATCTCAGCCCCTAAACATGGCCTCCTCAGGACAATGGTTTCTGGGAGGTTCTATTTCTTATGAGTCTTCCCCACAGCAAGTCCACGGGAGGAATAAACCCAAACCTGTTCAGATTCAGAGAGAGAGGAGTTGGGCAACAATGCTTGAGAGAACGCCAAAGAATTTGCTGTCCTTTTATTTGGTCAGTTGGTCCTCTAGACATGAAGAAAAGGCTGTTTCTCTCCTCCCAAATTCAGAATACAGTCACCCTCTTCAAACAGGCTCTATTTGAAGTCTCAGGTAGTGTGATATCATGTGCAGGCTCAAGATGTGGGGTCGTGGGTGCGCAGCCACGGGCATGCGTGGGGTCGTGGGTGCGCAGCCACAGGCATGCATGGGGTCTGTTAGAGAAACAGATTTGTGCTCCACTCACACATACAATGGTGCCACTAGGGAAGGACAGAGGCAATGTGCTTGCTGAGAGCCGACCTAGGGTCATTTCTCTCCAGCAAGCAGCCTACAGTAGTTGGCAAGTGGGAGCCACAGTGGTTAGACCCCGAAGCCCTTCAGCCTCAATCCTGCAGAGTCAGGGACTTTATTCCTCTGGCCTCCTTCTCTACACAGGATGGAAAACAGAAACAAATACAAAACAAAACAAAAAACCCAAACCCCACAAATCTTTTTCACAACTCTTCAGCTAACATGTTCTATGGGAAATGCATGGTTTTTTTCCTTTGTGAAGGAGAAACTTATTTTGGATCAATTTCACCATTAGAGGTCACTAGTGTACCATCTCAAGAAGACAAACAAGCGGCCTTCGCTAAATTCGGCGCACTGGAGCCCCTCCGTGGAGATGTTCGTTCATTGAGGTTATCTGGTTATCTTTTCACCTTTGTCAGAGACAAAAGTAGGGAAGTGCTGCTGGTTGTCGCTCTAGTGACGTTCCAAGAATGCTCTGTGCTGTGTGGAGAGCTGCCTCCTCAGAGCCCACTACCCCTGGAGCTCTCTGCCTCTCGGCCAGATGGGATGAGAAGCGATGAGATATTCGGTAGAAAGCAGCTTGAACTCAGAGGTGAAAAGACACGACGGCAAGCCAATGCTGTCCTTTCGTGGCAAACGCTTCTGCTTCTCTCAGCACGGAAAAGTGAAGATCCCAGGACGGACTATCCAGCCAGCCAGAGTTTACGGAGCCGCAGCTAAGCACCACGGTGCCGGAGCTGCATTCGTGGACAGAACGCAGTTGCTGTCCTCAAGGAACACAAGAAATCAAATGCAGGGTGTTTCTACTCAGCTCCAATCGGGGCGCATGCAAGCCAGAACCGTTCCCTCCTGTTTGTTCATCTTATCTTCCTGCGGACACACAGGGCACCCGGAGTTCTGTTTCTGGAGTCAAACTCTCACTGCGCAGCGAAGGCCAGTGAGCTTCTTGTAAGCCAGGGTCTCATGATGCAGTCCAGGCTGGTCCTGAACCTGCACCTCCCCTGCCACTGCCTTCCAGGCTCTGGGACTCCCTCATGTGTCTGCCTAGGGATGTCATTCTCTAATGCGGTACTAACGGGCGTCACAGTCCCTTGACACCAAATCTAAAAGAGAACCACAAAGACATTTACACGGAATGTTAAAAAGCTGATCTGACAGTGGTCTATGAGGACTGTTAGGAAATATCTACTAAGATTTACTTTCGGCACAAAACTCTCTGGATGGAAAAGATAATGTGCCAAAGAAATGATCCATGGAGATGTTCTCTGAAAGGACATCTGTGAACGGAAGAGGGGGAGCTCCAGTGTGCCTGGGGAACTTGTGTTAAATTTCTTCCCAGGGAGACTACTCGTTTGCAATCTACTTCATGCCGTCACAAGGGAAACCCAGAGTTCATGACTGTGGCCGAGGATGAATCAGAGACATACCAGGTTCTGCGTACAGCTTCAGCAATTGTATTTTCTCGTAGCCCAAGGTCCCTAAAACTGACTTAAGCTAGTTGCCACTGGCTTTTAGGCCAGTTCAGCCCCCTAGTGGCAAGGCTTTTCAGAACTCTCTGGATAAGCGGGAGTGGGCCTTGGCCCTACTTCCCTGTGACAAGTGACAAATGTAGCTATCTTAGAAATGATCAATTTAGCCAGTTTTTTTTTACTTTTAAATTTTATTTATTTATTTTTGAAATTTTATTTTAAAATGATCTTATTTTACATATCAATCCCCCTATTCCCTAGCCCTCCCATCCTCCCATGTTCTCCACCTGCCCCCCAACCCCCTCCCCCCACCCCCCAGGGAGAGTGAGGCCCTCCACAGGAGACCATTAAAGTCCATCACATCATTTGGGGGAGGGCCCAGGCCCTCCTTTCCATATCTGGGCTGCAGTAGTATCCCTCCAAAGGGAATGGGCTCCCAAAGTCCGTTTGTGACCTAGGAATAAACACTGGTTCCACTGTTAGAGGTCCCATAGACTGCCCTGGAATCCTAGCTGGCACCCACATTCAGAGGGCTTCGTTCAATCCAATGCTGGTTCCCTAGCTTTACGATGAGGGTCTCCGTACTCTTGCTAGGTCAGGGCAACTGTTTCTGTGGGTTTCTCCAGCAAGGTCTTGGCTCCTTTGCTCATCCCTCCTCCCTCTCCACAACTGGATTCCAGGAATATGGCTCAGGGCTTAGCTGTGGGTGCCTGCTTCTGCTTCCATCAGCCACTGGGTGAAGGCTCTAGGAATGGCAACCAAGGTAGTCATCAATCTCATAGGGGAAGGTATCAAAGGCAGCCTCTCCATCACTGCCTAGATTCTTAGTTGTGGATCCCTGAACAGTTCCCCAGTGCCAGACCTCGCTCTAAACCTGTACTGGCTCCCTCTATCAAGGCATCTCCTTTCTTGCTCTCCTCTATTCCTCCCCTGTCTCAGTCCTCCTGATCCCTCCTGTTCTCCCCCTCCTCCCCTTTTCCCCCTCCCCCTCCCAATTTGAATTTAGCCAATTATTTTAAAACAAATCACATGTAGATTTTTCTTTACTTTCACCACCGTGTGTGTGTGTGTGTGTGTGTGTGTGTGTGTGTGTGTGTGTGTGGTGCACATGCATAAGCGTGCTTGTAGAGGCCACAGGTGTATCTTGGGAGTCATTTCTTAGGATGCCTACCCCACCTTGTATTTTTAGCACAGGGTCTCTCACTGGCCCGGGACTCACCGGTTCAGTTAGACTGACCAGCAAACCCTGGAGTTTTGGTTATCTTCACCTCCCCAACATGGGAATTAAAAGCGTTCACCACCAACCACATTTGAATTTTTTTCACATGGGTCACAGGAATTGAACTCAAATCCTCATACCAGCATGGTAAACGATCACCTGAGTTCTCTCCTCAGCCCTTGTTCTTCCTGGGAACTGTGGAGAACTTAGGTTAAATAGTAAAACAAGAGGTTCTGGAGTAAGCTGCAAAATGCCCTGTTCGTGCCACAGACATTCCTCAAATGTCCCAACTCCTGCTGACGCTCTTCACCTGCCATTGTGGATGGTTCCTCTCTTTTGACCAGAAGAAACCCATCCAGGCTTCCTGAGACATTTGCAGATATTTCCCTCAAGATGTTATATAATCGGGGCATGATGACACAAATGTGCCACAGAACTGAAGACAACTCAGGTAGGAGGTTCCCGAGAGAGGTGTTGCCATGGACCCTGGGGGTACTGCAATTTTTTGTGGGCATGCCAAGAGTGTGAACCCCTTTCCTGGATCTGATGGAGTGTGTATTCAGCGCACCAGTCAGTGCCTGGGGAACACTGGTCCTGATCCAGGGAAAGCTTGCTTCACTTTCCAGAGAAGCAGTGGGTTTTCAATCTCCACACTTTGCCCCCGAGTCACAACACGCTGCATACATGGGCACGGCTGCAGCCTCCCCAGACCTGAGACTCAGGGCTGGGCACACACACACACACACACACACACACACACACACACACACACACACACAGGGAGAGAGAGACAGAGACAGAGACAGAGAGAGAGAGAGAGAGAGAGAGAGAGAGAGAGAGAGAGAGAGAGAGAGAGAGAGAGAGAGAGAGAGAGAGAAGGAGGAGACAATGAAGTTCATGCAGGGGTGAGGTGTGAGTGGTGGAGGCTGAGACTCTGACCCAGGCATCTCACCACCTGTCAGCATCTGTAAAACAAGATAGGCATCAGCTTGCCTATCCTGACAGAAAATGGGAAGCCTCCAGACTGGTCCCTTTCTCCTAAAAGGTGACTGGGAGGACAGATTGCTGCCAGAGTTAGGTCGATTTGAAGGAGGCCCTCAAAGCTTGCGACACTGAGGGCCTCTCTGTTATAAAACTGTGACCCTGCTTCTCTGTGCTCTTCAGAGCATCACTTCCTACTTTCTGTCTGTTTGTTGAGATAAGGTTTTTCTGTGTAGCCCTCACCTTCCTGGGGCTGGCTCTGTAGACCAGGCTGGCCTGCTTTGGCCTCCTAGTACTGGGATTAAAGGCATGTCCCACCATCGCCTGGCTATAGCTTATGCTTAGTGAAAACAGAGTTCTCTCTCTCTCTTCTTTTTCTTTTTTTTTTCTTTAAAGACACAGTTTCTCTGTGTAGCACTGACTATGCTGTAACTCACTATACAGACCACGCTGACCTCAAACTCAGAGATCTGCATGCCTCTGACTCCCCGAGTGCTGGGATTAAAAGTGGAGGCCACCGACAAAACAAAACAGGAAACCCAGAATTCTTTTTTTTTTTTTTTTTTTTTTTTTTTTGGTTTTTACGAGACAGGGTTTCTCTGTATTGTTTTGGAGGCTAGAAACCCAGAATTCTTAATGCTACTATACTCAAATGCTTAATCTTGACTTTAAAACCAGATTATTTCTAAAAAACTCAGTGAAATATGTTACCCTCCTGAAATTATTTGTGATGTATGTTTGTGCGCATGTGTAATTGTGAGACCTACAGGATCATGGAATTGTGAGTGGCAGAAGATAACCTGCTGAGGAAATATGCTTAGACTTCCGGGCTAGCCTGGAACTTATATGTAGCCCAGGCTGGCCTCAAACTTGGAGCCAACTTCTTCCCTATGCCTCCCTCTGTGGGATTACAATCACACAATACCACAGCAACTTTGTTGCACTGCTTATCAAGGTTTTTCCAAATCATCTATTTGTATACAGCATTGACATTTTTCAATAATATATTAGCTGTTGAAGTAATTAATGGATTTGGCTTTGTTCTAAGCAAGTGCATCTGCAAATGAAGGACTGATTACGTTATTTTTATATTTTATGTTATAAAGAACCATGTTGTATTTCTTATACAAGGTAAATAAATAAAATCTGGCTAAAAATCTCATGTGAGGAAAAATCAGCATAACTATATATTACTTTCTTTTTGTTTCCCCACTAAGGTCCAAAGTTTAATGCCAAGTAGATCTTAAGATCTTTAATTCTTTGAAAAATTCTCTAAAAAATGCAGTGGCAACCTCTATACTTGCCCTGGAAAATGGATGGAAATGACTCATAAATTAGCCAAACTTGAGAAAAGCACATGTAACTAACGTAATTTACCAAGTGACAATATGGCTCATGCTAAGTATAGTACTCTATTCCAGAATATACTTTTAGGCCTAGTTTTGAAATCAAGTTTCAGTAAGCAATGTACAGTTTTCCGTCACTGAATTCAAGACAGCTCTCACTCTCCAGTGCGTTCAATAATCTTGCAAGGGAAAAAGAATTAGAAAAAAGAAAACGTGAGTTCTTATCTAAAAACAAGACGAAGTAGGGTTTAAGAACTCGTGAGTTCTAAGCATCAGGGCACACACCAGGCTCCATTAAAAGTACCACATGTTTCCCGTTAGCATATTTCACTTTTAAACATCCGGCGTGCTTAGGATCCCTCTGATTACTGATTACATTTTTATGTGCATCTCGAGGGTGTGTGTATCGGGCTGGCAGGTCAGGGTGATTTCAAATCAAAAGGTTTAATTATTTTTGCATGTGAGTATTTTGCTTGTATGTATGTATGTGCACCACCTGCATGAAATGTCCACGGAGGACAGAAGCTAGTGTTGGATCCCCTGGAGGTGGGATCGCAGGTAGTTGTGAACCTTCATCTGGGTGCTGGGAACTGACCCTGGGTCCTCTGCAGGAGTGGACAGTGCTTCTGTGAGATCCAATGAGACCAGACGACGCTGACCTAAGGCATCATGGGGTGATCAGGCGAACTGTGAGCTTAAAACTCGTGGAGGATTCGGGGATACGAAGAGAAACATCCATTAATGGTATATGCTTTATGCGTTTTCTGACTTTAGAAATTAAAAAAAAAATGTGCTTTTAGAACGGAGGGACGGCAGACTATCCTGTTCTGCTCACTCTGCTTTGAACGTGAACGAATGGTTTCGCCCAGAGTCTGGTTGTGTCAGTCTCCAGACTAAGCTCCTACCTAAGCACTTTCCAGGCTCCGGCCCAGACAAAAGCCGCTCGGCCAGCTTCCCTTTCTCTGCAGCGGCATCTCCCCTGCGTTGTGATTGGCCGCCGCTTTTCCAGGACGGTCCTGATTGGGCGTCAATGCCCTTTTGTTAGGGCAAAGGTGGACCCCGGTGCTCCGCCGGGGGCGGGGTCAGCGCGGCCGGCAGCCAACGCGCAGGCGTGAGCTCTCGCGGTAGGATTGGTGGGAGTCCGCCCCCTCGCTCGGCGCACGCTCCGTGGGCGGGAAGGGCGGGGCTGCCGCTGTCAGTTGGTCCGAGAGCCGCGGCCTGAGGCGTCTCACCCATCCCGCCCCCTCCCGGCGCCTCAGACGCAAGGTGAGGCGGCCCGGGGCGGCGTGGGCCGGGGTCGCGGGGCCGCCCTCGCAGCCTCGTTACCGCCGGGGGGCCCTGTAGGGGCGGGGCGGGGGCCGGGGCGGCGGTCTGGGCGCTGGATCGCGGGGGCCGCGAGGCCCGACGCCCCGCCGAGCCCTTGCGCGGCCAGCTTCCCGGCCGCACGCCGCGGGGGTCCGCGGGAAGAGCCCGGCGGTGCGGGACCTGGACGCTGCGGGGCTGCGGTGGGACCCCGGTGCTGGGGGAGGATGCTCTGCAGCCCCAGCTACCTACCTTTCCGCTCGCGGCAGTCCTCCCGCCGCTGCCTCCCGAAGGCTAGGCTTGGGTCGCGGGCGCGGTGGTCCGTCCGCGTCCGACCGGGGCGGGACGTCTCTGCTCGGGGGCCTGGGCTTGTTTCTTTGTCGCCTGTTCTCAAGCGTCCTGAGAAACAGATGCTGTCGAGTGCGGTTTTGGAAGGAGAATGCAGATGTTCTCGAGAAGCCAGGATTTCTGTTATGTGCTGCGGTGTAATCGCCGTGAGGACAGACGTCCCCGAACCGTTATCCGTTTCCGAGGCCCAAAGCTGTGCGTGGGATCCAGTGATAAACTGGATGCAGCCAGCTCTGTGGAGACCTGACTTAAATTTGAAATCCTTACTGACCGCGTAGTCCCTCGATTTCCGTGGAATTCGAGACCCAGAATATGTCAAAGCAGAACATGGACAGATAGAAACAAATTGACCGGAGCAGCTTGAGGCAGATGGAATTTATCTTTAGTTGCTTAGTTTTTGGAAGTGACAAAGAATTCGAGCTTTCCAAACCGTTTGACGAGCTCAGATTAGGACCTTAATTATGTCTTGGCTATGAAACAGGAGGCGAGGGCCCTGATCTGTCTAAGGCTTAGTATCCACGTCTGTGAATTGCAGTTTCCTTCTGTTTTGATAAATCTGTATATGTGAAGTCTTTAGTTCATTAATTTAGTGCATTGGACTCTTAGCTCATTGGTAAGTAGGCAACCGATGAGAAACATCAGTGGCAAAAGCAGAATAGCCCCGTGGTTGCGTTTGGATGTGTTGTTATTAGGGAAATGTCAAACTCGAATCTGAGATGTTAAGCCAGCTGAGGTGCAATGGGGGGTGGGGTGGAGGGATGAGGGTGGGCGAAACAGACAGGGCGTGGCTATGGGCATGAGTATATCCTTGACTCTGGTGAAGTGAATTAGGCCACTCTCTTTGGCCCTGAGTTCTAATATGAGGTATTTGGCCACATGGTTTTGCTAAAGTTTCTTCTGTGGTCCAAACAGGAGCATAGAAATGGGGGGGGGGGAGGGTAACAGTTAACATCTGTTGCATGCTTACTAAGTACACAAACACATTTGAACTCATTAAATTCTCAGAATAAACCCACAAGAGGCAGTTAGTAGCTCCATTTTATGGATGAGGATACTGGGGCTGAGATTTTTAAACTCGACCAGAATTCTGGAGCCTGTGGTACAGAGTGAAGTTATAAGTAGTGAGCAAATCTGTGTCTAATCACTGTGCTGAACATCTTGCTGAGGAAAGGTCTTAGAAGGTACAGTGTGAGCATGTGGCGGTGGTCTAGTGCTTGTCATGTCCCCTAAGCCTTACTCTCTCTACCCTTTGCACTCCTGGATTTAAAGTATAGACGGTTACAGACTCTAATCACTAACAAGCGAGGTGCACACGGGCTCTGACATTTCCTGCGATTTTCAAAGAAAAGTTTTTTAAAACTGACATAGAGGATCTCAGAGCTAGGGCAGCTGGTAAGTCAGAAACTTTGTAAGGTGTGTGTGTGTGTGTTTGTATGTACACATGCTGCATTCAGTGATCCCACAAATCACAGGCATGGCAATGTGCATGTTACTCCAGTGCTTGGGAGATGGAGTGGACTTCTGGAGCTTGCTCTAAACTACTCTGATGGAGTTGGTGAGTTACAGGTTCAACCAGAGACTTCGTCTTAAAAAATAAGGTGGGAGGAACTGAGGGAGACAGCCAGAGTTGACTTGTGACCTCCACATTTGCACAAAAATATGCACGTTAACATGCACACAGGCAGGCATATACATACAAAACAGCTTTGTGTCATTTAAAAAGAATTATTATGCAGTGTAGTTTCCTTACATTGTCATACATTTGTTTGGTAGATGAGAAGAATTTTTATTTTTTGAGACAGGTTTTCTCTGTGTAGCTTTGGAGCCTGTCCTAGAACCTACTTTGTAGACCAGGCTGGCCTCAAACTCACAGAGATCCACCTGCCTCTGCCTCCCTAGTGCTGGGATTAAAGGCGTGCGCCATCAATGCATGGCAATGAGAAGAATTCTTTTTTTTTTTTTGAGAGGAATTCTTAAAGTTCACACTTCAAATACTACAGTAGCTTAATAACTTTTAAAAAAGAATTTTGAAAAAAAATCATCTAAGTAATTCACTTTCTCTGAAGCCCAGACAGTCTCCATAAACCTCAGTGGAAAGCACGAGAAAGCAGGCTCTCCGTGCTGCTCGGGAGCATGCTCAGTTGTTCAGTTCTGGAGTTGTGCTATGTAAGGGTGCTCAATAGCTTTCATACTGAGAGCTTCCGGGGAGTCCACTTTCCATTTGTACTCTGGGCATTCTGTCTCTGAAAGACCTTTATGTGTTTACCTTTCCTCCTCTTTTAATTGTCCTTAGTAAAAGGATTTACAGGGTTTCTGACTCCTTTGCTTGTCTACCCGTGAACACTTCAGAGCAGCAAGGCCTGAGGAGGGTTCCTCTGGGACACATCCTTTAACTGCCTTGTCTTTTGAAAAACAAGCTTATATTATATTGTTTTTCTTGTTGCAGACCATTCATCAAAGAGTGTGCATCCAAGAGCTGAAAGTCTGTTACCCAAGATGATGAATGCTGACATGGATGGTAAGGTCTTTAACCTTTTTTGTGTTTGCTTCTGCCTTTCTGTATGCTTTTGCTTTATTAAGCAATGGAAAGAGCAGAGAAACAATCTTTAGAAGGTGTAGGTTACCCGGGTAGTGGTGGCACATTCCTTTAGTCCCAGCGCTCAGGAGGTAGAATCAGACGGATTTCCAAGTTCTAGGCCAGCCTGGTCTACACGGTGAGTTTCAGGACAGCAAGGGCTACACAGAGAAGGTTAGGTCTTGACTGCTCTCCCATTTGCAGTATGGTTTAATCCAAGGAGATTTCCGTTCTGTAACTGATGGCGTGCTCAATTTAGTGCCCCATCTGCCCTTAGGCATAGGTTCTGCGTGCACAATTATTGAGACAGTGGCTATGACATGCTCTGTGGAACTCTAAGTGCTGCATGTTAGAACTGTCAGTGTTTATTGATAAATTTAACACTTTTTATTACAGCAGTTGATGCTGAGACTCAGGTGGAACTGGAAGAAAAGACGAGACTTATTAATCAAGTGTTGGAACTGCAGCACACACTTGAAGGTTAGAGTACATTCTGTAGTTTTGTGAATGACATCTGTTAACTTCAAAGTCCACCTTAATAGTTGGTGGGGCTTTTTGTTTGTTTTTGTTTTGTTGTTATTTTGTAGAAAGAAAAAAGTTACTGTTGTTTGTAAATGTGGGTGTGCATGCAGAAGCTGATGTGGGGGATGCTCCCTCCCTCCATCACAGGGATCTTGGGAAGGATCTCAGGTCATCAGGTTTGGGTTGCGGGTGTCCTTACCAGTGAGCCATGTTGCTGGCCCGCCATTTTCTCTTACTTTGCGGCTGGTGGTGGAAAGGACAAACTCGCCTCAGATTAACACTGCTCTTGAGCGCCCTCTGCTCACAGGGTGCGGCTCAGCGTGAGAGAGTGTTACTGAGCCTGTGTCGGGAAAGCTCTATTACCGTGAAAAGAAACATGACCTCCAGAGATTCCAGTTGATCATAGATTTATTTTCATTTTCTGACTTCCTTCCTTACTATGGCTTCTGATATTCAAGGTCATTAAATGGTGGTTTTTGTTGAGACACAAAGTGCACAGTGGCTTCTCATTTGACATAACAGTCAACTCCACCCCAGGTTATCTGGCTGTCCCCTCTGCTTTAACTCCCTGCTCTAGTTACATGTCAGTGTGGCTTATTTCCTCAGTCCCTTCAGGCCTCTGGTCAGACTCTAAAGAAGCACTTCTCATCTGCTCTCATGACCCTCAGTCATTTTGCTTTTTCTTCTGAAGATGTGACATACTCTTGATGTTTACTCCTGACACCTGGGTGCCTGTGTCACCGAACGCATATGTGTCCATATATAACCTTGTTCCCTGTTGCTTCTAGAATGGTGCCTGCTCCTGTTGGTCATTAGACATTTTTAAATGTGTGAATGGAGATACATTTTTACTTGTTCATGAGGACCTGCGTCTTTTGAATTTTTAACTAATGTTTAATCACTGCTTGGATCTCATATCCAGCATAGGAATCCAGTTGTGTTAAGTTGCAGATCTTAAATATTTCCAGTAAAAACATTGTAGTTTCACGTGGTAGGACATGGACCCTTTATAAACACAATGTTTTCTCATCTCTGTAAGAGTTATCATAATGCTCTCTGCAGACCGAGGCCCATGGGAAACTCTGTCAACATTTACCATCTTTACTTAAGCCTTTACCCCCAGTAATCTGAACTGAAAAACAGAAAATTTGCAAATTGTGATACTTATTTATTGGTGTGCTCTGGGTCAAATCCAGGGTTTCACACTTGTAGGCAAGGGCCACACCCCTGGGCCGCATCCTCAGCCTGATCTCCATCTCCTGAGTCTTTTAAATGAATCTTGCGTTTTATAATATGGAACCCTTGCCATGATTTTATTGATAATCTTATTTTATTTATATATATAGATCTTTCTGCAAGAGTAGATGCAGTTAAGGAAGAAAATCTGAAGCTAAAATCGGAAAATCAAGTTCTTGGACAATATATAGAAAACCTCATGTCTGCTTCTAGTGTTTTTCAAACAACTGATACAAAAAGCAAAAGGAAGTAAAGGCTTCACTTCCCTCTCATCTGTGGAGTTGCTGCTTTTTTTTTCTTAAAGCTTGGATATGATCCAAAAGTTACAGTATCCTTTGCTTCCTTGAGTATTTATAAAGAGAATGTCAGATCTAGGTAATATTAACTGCTTAACAGGAAACATCCCTGAGTTAATGTTATATGTATTACATTAGTCTATGAAAATGTGCAAATGTAGAGACTTTATAATTAGAATGACAGATATTTATGAAACTTGAAGATAAATGTTTTGCCAATGCTTATATATCTATAGGTTTAGCACTGTCTTTTATCATATGCCTAACTAGTAAACTATACAAGAGAATAACCATGTGAACAGTGACCAAACCATGTACTGAATGCACAGCTTCTGTACCCTGTCCACCATCGTGTGCCTCTCCCCCATCTCCCTGACGGTAACTTCAGTAGTTGTCACCTACCAGAGTAACCTGAACTGTAACTGTTGACACTTAACCAAAATAAGATACTTTCTTAGCTAAGGCTTGCCATTTGTAATAGTTAGTAATAAGATAGGATCGATGGTTTCTCTTTAATCAATTGAAGATAGATTGAAGCTATAAAAATGAAGGGTTTTCTTTGAAATGTAAATTGTCCTAATGAGAAGCTAAAAGTCCCTTTTACACAAAATAGCCCGTTTGGTGTTAAAAAGATAAGAGTGCTGGCCACATGTATGTGAGAAATAGAAAATCTTGAGGAAAGATAGAAATAGGGAGGAAAACTGGATAACAGAAGTAACCAACTCCAAATGTTTTCTCTCCAGATGTGTGTTACCTCTGGCCCACAGCTGCAACTTTGGGACAGTATGAAATCAGACTAAGTCTGATGTAAGCAGGTTAAGTAAGTCACATGTCAGAGGACCAGTTAAGAGTTTGGTCTCAAGGTTTGTACCCAGGAAATAAACTTTTGCAAAATTAATTGAGAGTATATTAGTATATGAATCATGAATATAAGAGTTTTGTATATGTGATGATTGTTAACTTTAGTATTTTATCTCAGTTGTTTTTCCCAGAATTTCTGTAAGTGCAACCACTTTGTTTGCAGAATTTTAGTAATTTCTTTTAACAATTTTAAAATTGTTTGGTTTGTAGCTTCCATTTGATAAAGGAGTTGATATCAAGAATAATGTTAAAATGTTACGACAGGAAAGACCCACTAGTGCAGCTGATGGCTCTCAGGTTGGGCTGTGTTGACTTGTGGGATCATCAAATGTATTAGTGACAGTAGCTACATGGACATGTAATCCTCACATTGCAGATATTTTGCAACCCTTTTGTGACTGCATTACAAATATTTAAAATTGTGTTCTGCTTTGCTGTTTAATAAAAAGCTGTTTCAGAGGTTGTGGTGTGTGTGTGTGTGTGTGTGTGTGTGTGTGTGTGTGTGTGTGTGTGTGTGTGTATTTTGATACAGTTGCTAAGCCAGTGTTCAGTTTGGGTATCCAGGGTTTGCAGTGTCACAGTGTATAGTGTATTTATTTAAGTATCCAAGACTGCTTCAGTAGGAACATTTTTTTTAACACAGTGTTGCAGGAGCTTACCCATCTGGTTAGAGTTCAGGGAAGGGACTGTGTTTGGGTCAGGCTCCTCACTCTCTGTTGTTCCCAGACTAGTGGGTCCTGATGCATAGATTGCTTTGTCATTTTCAGCCATGGCTTCTGCATCACCAGTTACACTATTCTGTTTGCAGGAAAGTGAATGGGAGTGCACAGAGTCTAGATGTTATGGGCTCTGCCTTGAAATGGCCCAGGCCTCTTTACATCCAAAGCCTAGGATGGCTGATAAATATGATTGTTTCTCTGGGTAGCCGCATGTGGCTACATCTTATCCCTGTGGAAGGAGATGAAGGACTTGTCACTAATAGCCCCGGCCACAGTGTGGTCTTTTACTATGAGTTATCTGGAGCTACTTTCCCTTGAAGAGAACGCACTGCAGCCCCACCCATTCCAGTTGAACATTGAGCTCAAAATCCAAGAGCTCTCTTGAGGCCGCTCAGTTTGTCCTTCTTCCCTGGTCTAAAGGATTATGGGACAGGATGGCCAAGGAGGAGTTCTCAGTATGGAGAGTAGAGTAGAAATACATCCTCAGATTTGAGGCCATGTGGAATGCTGCTTGGAAACAAGTCCCTGACTGTAGACCCTGACTGAGCAAGGTTTTCCTTCTTACCAACTCCTGTGCTTCCCGTCTGGGAGTTACTCCATGTCCACCCCTCCACGCTTCACTGAGCAGGGGCTTGGTGCCCATCATTGTAAGTCAGGCTTAAGTTTTCGGTTTTCTTTTTCTTTTTTCCGCTAGTATAACTGGTTTTGTTTGTTTTGTTTTTGAGACAGGGTTTCTCTGTGTAGCCCTGGCTGTCCTGAAACTCAGAGATCCATCAGCCTCTGCCTCCCCAATCCCCAAGTTCTGGGATGAAAGTGCACCACCACTGCTGGGCATATGACTTTCTCAAACAAACAACACCCCGAAGCCCTTTACCTAATTCACATTTATTCCATCTGTTTGTTCGATTGCACAGAGGCCAGGGGACACTCTGCAGCAGTCAGTCCTCTCTTAGCCAGTGTGGGTTCTGAGGACCAGGCTCGGGGTCAGGCTGTACCCAAACTGGAGCCATCTTGAAGCCCTTTGTCTCTGGTTTTGGTTTGTGTCAGGGACAGTCAAGCTCTCTTCAGTTTTGACTTAAGCTTTTTCCCTAGGACTGGATTTCTCAACAGAGACTACCTTGGGACAACTGAAATGTAAAGAAGATAGCTCTGGGAATACGGTGACCAGAGTGGAGTCACCAGAGAAATATTTTATTTTTCCCTTTTTTTTATCTTTTAGATTGAAAATCCCATACAATATATTCTGATCACAGTTTTTCGTCCCCCACCTCTCAGGTCCTCTGCCCCCCACCCATCCCAACTTCATACCTCCTTTCTCTTTCTTTGGAAAACATTTTCAAGACAGGCAAATAAACCAGAATAGTGAAACAGCAAAAAGGGATAAGCATGAGTAAGCTTGGAGACGTGAGTGTGGAACCCTAGTATTCACGTAAAAGCTGGACATGATCAGGCATGTCTGTAACCCTAGCCTTGCTGGTGGGGGACTGAGGGCAGAGACTGTCGATCCCTGGAGCCCTCCGGCCAGCTAGCCTATTGTAGCTAATAGATAATAGATAGGTTCTAGGTTCAGTGAGATTCCTGTCCCATAAATGAGGAGAGTGACAGAGGCAGACACCAAGCATCCACCTACGGCCTCTCCACATGCATGCACACACTGCCACATGTACACACTTGTATACCACACAACGCAGGAAACCATAGAGTATTTCTCACCCAGACTTTCTTTGGTTCAGTGGCCAACAGACCTTCCAAGTTCTCATCTAACCTTACACTTTTTCTGCCTGGTCCCACAGGAGTTCTGCTAAATCAGTTCGGAGAGAATCCCTGGCCTGCCTTCAGCAGTAACTTCAGCAATAATCCCCCTACAGATGCCTCTGTTTGGTGTGTTTCCATCCACTGATCCTGCAACTCACTAACCTCTGTCTTTGTCATGCTAGGGTTTTCTTAGCAATTGCAACATTCTTGGCACCCATCATAGCGGTCCTGCACACTGGTGCTAGAATTGCATTTTCTTTACTACTTCCTAGCTCTTCTTGCTGCTGGGGTAATGCCTGTTAAGGACCAAATGCGTCCTCCTCAAATACACTGAAATCCTAGCACACAATGTGATGGAATTCAGTCCTGTGGCCTTGGAGAGATAATCACACGATGAAGGTGGAAGAAGACCCCAGAGAGCCCTCTGGCCCCCCAAGGACACAGGGAAAGCCCACAGTCAGCATTCGGGAGGAGGGCCCTCGTTAGAACCCAGCTGCAAGGGCGCCTTGGCCTCCAGAACTGTGACAATTTTGTTTTTCATTTGTTTAGAAGCCACCTAGACTGTATTATTTTGTTATAGCAGCCAGACAGATGGTGCCTCCTCCCTCCCTGGTCCCAAAGAAGAGCTTCCTTTAATACTGACACTATCATTCTACTGCTTACGGTGGGATACCACAGTCCCTGATTTGCACCTTATAGGGCCAGATGCTTCAGACTTGGTATTTTTCAGATTTTATAAGGTGCTATGATTTGCACAGTGGCACAATTTGGGGAGGTTTGCTTCTGCATCAGAATCTATGAGAAATAGAGATAAAGGGGATAAAGACTGAGCATACAGTGTATGTAAAAGCCCACCTGGGAGGTCTGGTTGGGTTGCCAACTGAGTTTTGGTGTCAAAGTGGTGAAGTTACTTGTACAGAGATTGACTTTTCCTCCTGGAACTGTCCTTAAAGAAACAAACTCTCGTGTTCTAAAGTAGTGGACATGACCTGAGCATCTCCTTCCACAGGTCATAACACGTCACGTTTATTCCTGCCCAGTTCTTTCCCCTTTAATACGTGTCCTTTCATAGGGTAAAAGTGAGACGAGAATTTTAGAACCTAAGATTAATTTTATGATCAGAAGCAAAGAGAAGTAGGTCTTAATTCTTTGGCTGTAAGTTTTACTTTGATAGTACTATGAGTTAACCTCGAGTTAACAGTCACTCTTGATTGTCACCAGGAATTTCTTAATGCTGTCTTAATCAAGATGACCATCAGCAAGTATGAGAGGTTGTTTTCATAAGATTGCTTGTAAAGAGAGACTGTCACATGACAACTGTTTAAGACATGGACAAAAAAATGACACCATTGCCTCTCAGCTGCTTCATTCAGAAAATAAACTACGACTCCACTAAAACCAGAGATTAATGGAATTTAAATGACAGATTGACTATAACAGACTTATGTTGACTCTATGATAGGATCTCTGTGTAGCCCTGACTGACCTGGAACTCACTGTAGACTAGGGTAGCCTCACATGCACAGAGATCTGCCTGCCTCTGCCTCCCAAGCGCTGGTAGTAAAAGCCTGCACCACCACACACAGCCCGGAGTTTGTCTTATGATGTAGGAGAGGAGTTTTGAGGAGTGATGACACAAGCTGAGGTCATACACTAATCAGTTAAACAGGGGTTATCTTGTTTTAAGGTTTCCAGAAGATTCATCAAATATGTTATTAAAACTTGAAAATACTCAGGAGATCTTGTTCATTTCCACTTCTGGTGTGGGTATGTCTATGTATGTTTCTCTTAGGGTCCACCTTGTTTCCTGGCTTCTCTGGTTGTAGTCTGTAGGCTGGTTATCTTTTGCTTTATGTCTAATATCCACTTCTGAGAAGGTATATACCGTGTTTGTCTTACTGGGTCTGGGTTACCTCACTCAGGATGGTTTCTTCCATCCATTTGCCTTTGAATTTTAGGATGTAATTGTTTTTTACTGCTGAGTAGTACTCCGTTGTGTAAATGTACCACATTTTCTTTATCCATTCTTCGGTAGAGAGGCATCTAGGTTGTTTCCAGGTTCTGGCTATTACAAATAATGCTGCTGTGAACATAGTTGAGCAAATGTCCTTGTAGTGTGGATGTATGCCCAAGAGAGCTGTTGTGAGATCTGAGGAAATTGGGAGTGTGGTAGGGGAGTGGGGGGGGGAGAACATTAGGAATCAGGCAGGCTGAGTTGGGGGAAGGACAGAGAGGGAGAACAAGGAAAAAGATTCCTTGATAGAGGGAGCTACTGTGGGGTTAACGAGAGGCCTGGCACTAGGGAAATTCCCAGGAATCCACAAGGATGACCCCAAGAAGGATCAAGGCAATAGTGGAGAGGGTTCCTTAACTGCCCTTCCCCTGTAATCAGACTGATGACTACCTTAATTGCCATCATAGAGGCCTTCACCCAGTAGGTGATAGAAGCAGATGCAGAGATCCACAGCTAAAAAGCACTGGACTGAGCTCCTGGAGTCCAGCTGTAGAGATGTTGGAGTGATAATGAGCAAGGGAGTCAGGACCATGTTGGGGAAACCCAAAGAAACAGTTGTCCTGAGCAAGTGGGAGCTGACTGACAGTTAGGGAACCTGCATAAGACTTAGTCATGTTCCCTGAATGTGGGTGTCACTTTTGAGGCTTGGGCAGTTTGTGGGGCCACTGGAAGCTCACAACCTCCTTTAACTCCAGTTCCAGGGCATCCAATGCCCTCTCTGGGTCTTCATGGGCACCTGCACACATGTTAAAAATGCACCAAGAGCTTATGAACATGAGCATAGCCATGGGGAAAAGTCACTCCCCTTTCACAACACTGAAAAATGCAAACAATCTCACTGGCTCCGCTCAGTCTCCTCTAGGGAGGTGAAGCTTGGGTGTGTTTCTAGTGTGTGGGTTCTGAGCACACCTTTGCAAGGGAGCTGTCAAAAGATGGGGTACGCAGGTCCACAAAACAAACCCACAGGGACTCAGTATTAAAGTCATACTCTGGTCTTCCCGTAGATGCGAATGGCCTTCCAAAGGGCTGACACATGTCACTTAAGTGTAAAACGTTCCTCAGTAAAACATTTTAAGTGGAACAACTCTGCTGAAAAGGTAGCTTGTTTGGGAACTCCAGATGCAGCTGTGAGGGTGACAACAGACTCAGAATACACGTGTCCTTGTTAGCAGAAAATCATGGTGAAAAGACAGAGTTGAAGAATTGGATTTAACCATTAATAAATGATGTCTCCCCAGAAATGATCCATATAGAGGGTATAATTTAAATGAGAAAAAAATGTCTAGCAGTGGTGACACACGCCTTTAATCCCAGCACTCAGGAGGCAGAGGCAAGCGGATCTCTGAGTTTGAGACCAGCCTGGTCTACTGAGCAAGTTCCAGGACAGCAAGGACTACACAGAGAAACCCTTTCTTGAAAAACAAACAAAAAATTAAATGAGAAAAATATTTACATTTTATTTTCAAGAGTAGTGTGTGCACACAGTTTCATGAATGAGGCAAGCCATTTGGGCAAGAAGCGGCTATGAAAGCTTGAAAAGAATCCTATACATTATTTGGTTTTGACAAGCCATTATCTTGTGCTCACATGTGGAGTGTGCTTGAATACTACCCAGTGATTGCATGAGTGGCACAGCTGACAGGCCTGTCAGCCCAGCACCTCTGTAAGGAATCTCTCAGTGAAGTGACCCTAACTATGGTGTGACACAGACAAGTAAGTATGGGTCACACAACACTTTAAAGTACTGATGGCATCAAACGATCACACACAGACTCGGTGACCTTCAGTCTGTACAACAGAACAGACTCCAATTTTATTATAAAACTAACCTGTATCCATTTAAGTGGAACGTCCAAGAGCTGATTTTTCCAATAGCAGGTGTGATGACTGCATGCTATTTTGCTCTACAAAACCAAAACTATCTTCCAACTATAAAAACTGTAACTTCTAAGGATATTAATCTCTTGGATCTCATGTAATATGCCACTTTCCTTTTATTCTAAATTCAAAGAGCAGTTAATTTCAAAGTTACTTCCCCCCCAAAAGACAGAAAGAAAGAAGTATCTGAAAGAGTAACATTGCTAGATATTTAGAAAGAATTTGCGCAGATGGGGTCACTGTCCTTCTGGGCACACTAAAGTGCCAGGTCTTTCTCTCTCGGGGATTTGCAATAAAGACTTGTCACGCTTCAGTCCTTCCGTACCCTCCTCTTGCGTAATGACTTCACTGGTGCATCTCCAGAGCCTGTGCTCTCATCGGCTTCTTTCATCTGGAAAACAACGGACAGAGGAATGCTCCCTGTCATGGAAACTTAACTGAGTTGGTGCAGTAGGCTTATTTCTCATTCTTTAAACTCCGTGCTCTACCTGTCCAATGCTGTGTTACCTGACGCCTGCACCTCACGAAGCTGCTGTGATGTCTTACTTATTTACAGCTGGTCTGATGACATCTTCAAAATAGCCCTATGCATCGAATCAGCCTGTGGCAAAGCCCACTACTGCCCTCCCTGTAGCAGGCTGTTTGTGTCTCGGAACATGGGTCTCAGTCTCCTAGGAAACAGTTGTGTGAGTCCCACAGCTCATCCCACCATTTCCCTGAGTAATGACTACTGAGCTGGCTTTACTATTACAGAACTTCTGGAATGAAAGCCTCTAGGAAAATTAGAAGAGAGGAAAAACCGAAATATCTTGACAGTTGTCTCTACCTTTTAGAATGTGTTTGTCCCTAAAAGCAAACTTTAACCAAAGGCATGCATGGAGACATGCAGCTAAAGTCACTTCACAGCTACACATGCAGCACCAAGTTATTTCACCAAATTATGCCATTCAAAAATAATTCGCCTTACTGACTGGAGCGTGGATTGAGACAACAGACTTGAGCAGGAGGAGGCCCTCATTTAGACACTCAGGGACCTCTGTGTGTCTTCACACTGGAGTTGGCTGATTTCTGTCAGCGCAGTCTGCCTTCACCCTGTGTGTGGCTCAGTGCGCCTCTACTCCTCTGCCTCCTCCATCTGTTTGTCTGAGAGTGCCATGGAGCGCTTACTCAAGGAAACAAGGGAAGCATGGTGGAAGCTTGTCCCTGGATCGAGGCTTACCTCGTCCTCTGATGCAGACTTATTCAACTTGCTCACTTCTTCCTGGCCTTCTATGGTTTCCCCTTCTTCTTCGCTCTTCTCTTCTGGCTCAGCAACTTCCTCTTCTGGAACACAGATTTTATTAAAGGCAGAGACCACACAAGTTAGGATTCTGCTACTGAAAAGTATCAAGAACAATTAAGGGAGATTAATTTAAATGCCACAATTGATAACTTCTATCCTTCAAAACCGAAAAAATACTAGCTCATTGTAAATGCTATTTTATACTTATAAATAAATCAATTTTGAAGCAAAGGGCAAGTTCCTAAAATTATGATTATATAATATACAAAGCCCAAATAGTTCTCAGCTTCCTGTAGTCACATCTCAGTGACACACCTTCACCTAAGGAAACCTCTGCATGCTCCAGCCTGTATTGCCATTTGCCTTTTCATTCTCTGATTCTCCTGTGGTTTCTCTTTAGACAGATCTCCAACTGTGTCACTGTCATTATGAAAAGACAGGGAGGAGGACAATGACCAAGAGAAGGAGGATACCACCACACACCAGAGAGAGACGGAGAGAGAGGGAGAGAGAGGGAGAGAGAGGGAGAGAGAGAGAGAGAGAGAGAGAGAGCCTTGAGAGCTATATAGAGTAAAAAAAACTCACTTTACCAAAAATTAGGGTGGAGGAAATGGAAGGTGGCACATGTCACCCTTCCTGCCACATATAGTGTGGAACAGTGGGAAATGGGAAACTGCCTTCTAAAATAAAGCCCTTTTGATATTTATAAATTAGTTATTTTTGAATATCCTCTAAAGTAGACAGAAGCACCAATACAAAGCACTAGTAAGTTACACATACTCGGAGGACTTACAACCTAAAGAATTTAGACACATGACACATACACATGCATCCCCCCACACACGTTCTTTTTAAAGAACTTAGTCCAGCAAGTTGCCCTCTGCCTTCTACATGTGCTCCATGACACACACATGCATGCTGCCTTTGAGTACGCACGTGCTCAGAAACCCCAGGCACACACTGGTTCACCACGCTAGACTCGGGGGAACCTTGGGGTGCTGTGGGGGCCCCAATGGGGTGAGGGCATGTCTTGTCACAGAAGTGTGTGTAAACAGCAGCCCATGTCTACCCTCAGCTGTGGCCTCAGGACACAGGGCTGCCCCTCTCAGGAGACTGAAATCCACATTGCCCACGTCACGCCTTTCTGCGTTTCTGGCAGTTCACAAGTGCACACCAGACACCGAACAGGGCAGAAAAGGGCAGAGATGGCAGTTCTCGGTCAGTGCTGGCAGGACGGCACTGTCACAAGTCGCCAGCACAGCCTCACCCTTTTCAGCGATGACTACGTCACTGTCGCTTAGCTTTTTCTCCTCTTCCAAATCTTCGGGCTTCTCAGGGGCCTTCTCCTCCTCGACCCCTTGTTCCAGAGCCGCCTTGGTCTGCGGTTTGCATATGTCGGTTGTCTTAGGACCCATGTCTTCATATTTTTTCTGTGGAAATTTAACAAAAGCTGTTTTTACTAAAAGCAAAGCACTATTTTTATTTTATTTTATTTTATATTTTTAGTGCACAGACACTAAGTATTGAAAGGGACAACACGCGTCCACTTCATTGTAACGTTTATCTGCCATTTTTTTTGCACTAACTGACAAGGTACATAATAGACTCTCAGTAAATCTTACAGGAAACTGAATTCATTGCATTTACATTTAATTCATTTCACAGTTTTATTCTGGAACACAAGCAAGTCTGGAAAACAAAGTTGAAAAACGTGTGTTTTCTTTACCTTTACTTTTCTTGGCCAACAAAATGAAGTAAGTAACGCGATGGGCAACCCAGCCATCACAAGGTACATGAGCCAGAGCCATGGTCGCTCCTCTGCAGCTGTCGTCAGCTGTCTGAGGACACCGGGCTGCGAGAGATCAGCACAAGACACTTACCAACTGCCACGGGAAATACGGATTAAGTACACTTTATACTACTCATCTCACACATACATCCAATACACACCACACACATGCACTACACACACTACATATACCCACTCCATACACACTACACACACACACACCACACATCCCCCATACCACTACACTCACACATACACCATAGACACTGCACATATATTACACACACTATCCTCACACCCCATACACACCAACACACCACACACCATTCACCACACACACACACACACACACACACACACACACACACACACGCACATCAAAATGAGATACTTTTACTAGGAAGTTCTTTAAATGACAGAATATATTATCAACATATTATTTAAAGAACTTCCTAGTAAAATCACCCAGGGGCTATTGTTTTTCTTTTTATATAAACAGTTTCATAAGTGGTCGTTGAGCATGAATTTTATTTTAGCAACATAAAATCTGATGCAGGTAAAGGTGCCTAACGTGCAGGTCCATTGCTGGCACCACACAAAACTCTGGGTTCAGTGGCCTGCATCTGTTAGCCCAGAGCCCCGTGGTGAAGTGGGAAGTAGAGCTACTGTCTGGAGGCTCACAGCCAGCTCACCAGAGCCCACAGGCCTGCAGTTGAGACAAACGATAATACTGAATTTAGAGTGAAAATATTTGAAATGCATGCAGGTTATTGTTAAAACTTAGGCTTGCACTGTCAACATAAAAACACAAAGGAGTATTTCTTAATGCTATAAATCACAAGTAGGCTTTGGATCCCATTAAAGCTATCATAATTCAATGAATGAAATGAGATCATAGCATCCTCATGCTGAGTTTACCATATAGTCTGCAAAAAAGCCAAATAGTCTGTCTGTAAAATGCTTTCCAGTCCCTGGCATTTAGGAATTACTGCATCTGTGCACACCCACAGCCGGGACTGGGGTCCCATGACTGCCACCCATGGTCACCATCACCCCTCATTAGGAATTACTGCATGTGTGTACACCCCACAGCTGGGACTGGGGTCCCATGACTGCCACCCATGGTCACCATCACCCCTCATTAGGAATTACTGCATCTGTGCACACCCCACAGCCGGGACTGGGGTCCCATGACTGCCACCCATGGTCACCATCATCCCTCATTAGGAATTACTGCATCTGTGCACACCCCACAGCCGGGACTGGGGTCCCATGACTCCCACCCATGGTCACCATCACACCTCATTAGCATTTGCCACTATTATCTTCAGTCCCCAGCCATCTGCAGCCCAGCGATCTGCCACCTCCTTTTCTGAACAGATGATAAAATTATCGAAGTAGATGTTGGGAGTCATGGACCAAAGCTCTAAGCCCAGAGCACTGAAAGAAGTCAGAAGGAATGGGTGGTCATCCTCAAAATAATCTGGGTTTGGGATTTTCTGAGGGCTCCAGATTCCCTGCAAGAAACAACAAACGGGGAAGATTTTAGATGGAGTGATTCCATTAAACAAGTAAAAAGGAACACAGGGAGATGGCTCAGTGGGTAAAGTGATTGCCCCTGTGGAGGTCTGAGGGCCCGAGTTCAGTCCCCAGCACTTCGACGCTGGTACTGTAACACAGGCCTGTAATGCTAGGCCTGAGGAGGTGGGAACACGGCCACCCAGCCGGGGCTTCACTGGCGGCTACTTGAACCAGAAAGCTTCAGGTTCAGTGACAGGCACTGTCTCAAAAACAGTAAGGTGAAGGGCAGTCTCTCTGACATACACCCATGAGCACACACACACACGCACGCACGCACACTTTGTAATAAACACTATGAAGAAAGATTACAGTGAAGAATTAGTATAAACTCGTTTGAACAGTGAGGGTTAAATGACTAATGAAAGCAAAGCCAGATCACCCCAAAATGTCTGACAGCCTAAAAATTCTGAATTTTGACAATGTTAAATAAATAAGGAGTTCATGAAACACAGACACTAATTATTGAAATGGACAACATGAGTTCTCTCCATGAGAACTCATTTATTTACTTTGTTTCAAGGTAAGAATCAACTGACTTTTGGGAAGAAGAAATATATAAAATGACACAGGGTTTCTCTACATAGCCTGGCAGCTTGACTGTCCTGAAACTCACTATGTGACAGATAAGGCTGGCTTTGAACTCACAGACATCCACCTTTCTCTACCTCTCAAGTGCTGGGATTAAAGACGTGTGCCTTTCTCTTTTTTACATTGATACTTAATTTTATTTTTAAAGAGCAGTAGTGTTGGTTTTACTGTAGGTCTCTGGGCTATCTAGTCTCTGGCTCTTGGTTACCCAAGTGTATCGGGTAGGAGTTTCTTCTCGTGGAGTGGGCCTTAAGTCAAATCAGACATTGATTGGCTACTCCCACACTGTGCCACCACTGCCCTAGCGTATTTTGCCAAAAGACAGATTGCAGGTGAAATGTTTTACGGCTGGGTTGGTATCTTTGTTTCTCTTTCAGCAGCATGCAGAGTACATCTCCCCATCTAGACCAAGAGGACTAGAATGCAGGGGCGAAGGCTCCGTGTGAGCGCCAGCTCCACTTTTCCGTGCTCAATGAGTTTTGATGTCTCCAGCAATGCCCCCTCTCATTTTTTGGAGAGCAACCCTTTGTCTGGAAATTTCCATATTCCCCTTGGCCAACAACTCAATTGAATGTAGCTTAGTCCCACCACTGGAAGTGTTGCCTGGACACAAGAGATGGCCATTTAAGACTCTGTCCCCATTACTAGGAGTCCTTGTTAGGATCACTCTCATGCATTCTAGGAAGT
The DNA here is from genome assembly GCF_017639785.1 of Mesocricetus auratus. Taxonomy (NCBI): domain Eukaryota; kingdom Metazoa; phylum Chordata; class Mammalia; order Rodentia; family Cricetidae; genus Mesocricetus; species Mesocricetus auratus. The sequence continues at coordinate 9,944,902 of NW_024429218.1, read as the reverse complement.
TTCCACTTCACTAGGTTTTCAGCCCTTCCTCCAGTATCCCCTAATTCCAGCAGTCTCTCCCTGCATTTTCTTCCTCTGCACCACCTCCCCCACAACCTGATTCCCCAGCTCCCATCTCCATCCACCCCCAGTCAATCTGTAAAATCTATGCTACTCCCCCCTCCCAGTGAGGTCCATGAACTCTCCCTAGATGCGCCCTTTTTACCTAGCCTAAATTAGTTGACTTTTTTTTACTTCATAGATTGCAAGTCGAACTTCTAAAAGCTAATAGAGAAAGCAACTCAATCTGCCTACGGAACCAAGGCAGTGATTATTACCTGGTAGCTAGGATTATTGATCATTGGCGGTTTCCAGACTCCTTTGTATTTTGGGTTATCTATCATGGGAGGTTTCCACTCGCCACATCCAATTTGGCAGGCTGGATTAGGCATGTGTGGTGCCTCCCATTCTCCATCCATGTCATCATTCCTGAAGTTATTGGGGCAGAGGTAATATATTAGCCTCCATTCTTTGCAGGACGCAATAAAAATTCATAGATAGTGAGAATAAACTTGGCACCTTTCCTGGAATTGAAGAATGCTTACCAATCATCAGGTTTCTGAGCATTAGGATTGGGGATAAATTTTGGCTCATCATCAAGCCAGCCATCAGGTTTAACAGCACTTGAGTCTTCTATTTGGGCAGGTTCATTTTCATCCCTGTAAATGCATTATTACAGTGTATTTACTGTTTTAGGAAGTTCTTAAATACATATGTCAAAATGTCCAGGAGGTTCTGCAGCAAGTCCTATCATTTGGTTTGTGTGCCTACTAAGGACACCATATACCCCCAACATACCCACACACCCACACCCACATACACACACACACACACACACACACACACACACACACTTCATTTGCTTGTCATATGTGGTCTTGTGATCCATGTACACATGTGCACACACTTTTCTTTTAGTATAAATAATAGCATTGCATGCATAGCATGCTGAGTCTTGCTTTGATCATTCAAACTCAGTCAGCAAAAATGATGTACTGAATGCCTGCTGATATGGCTTGATTTTTATGTGTTGAAGGCTTGGTCCCCAGTGTAGCCAAATTCAGAATGAGGTGACTGGATGATGAGGGCTTTGGTTTTATGAGTGAATGAATCCATTTTCCGATTTCTAGCTTAATGAATTTCAAACAGAGGATTCTGTTATAAATTGATTCCCCTGTTCCCAGGCTGCCACAACATTCCCAGTTTTGTTTTGTTTTGTTTTTTATATAACATGCCCCTTTCCAAGGTGTCCTGACGACAGACCCACCAACAACGACAGAGCCAAGTGCTTACGGATGAACCGTCTGAAACTGAGCCCAATTCGTTCTTCTTAAGTGGGGGTTTTCTGTCTCAGTGAAGGAAATCTAACACAGAAACTGGTACCAAGGAATGTGGTCATTTTCATGACCAAACCTGACCGTGTGGTTCACTTTTACTTTTTATGTGGGAATAGCATGGAAACGTCTGGAGACTCGGGCTAGAAAGATCGGAGAAGGCTGGAAGCAGAGCTCAGTGGGCAACCCTGGTGATAGCTCAAGTGAGGCAGGAGCTGCTGAGGGGAACACAGACAGGAGAGCCTGCCCCGGTAGCTAGGACTTAGGTGTCTCCATCCAACACAGACAGGAGAGCCTGCCCCGGTAGCTAGGACTTAGGTGTCTCCATCCAACACAGACAGGAGAGCCTGCCCCGGTAACTAGGACTTAGGTGTCTCCATCCAAGCCAGGCACAGTGCACACCCAAACCATTCATGTCTCCTTCGGTAGCTTACTTCCTTCACATTAAGCGATTAGCCCTTTGCTAGCTATATACTATAAAAATCTGATATTTTCCCTTTCTACTTTCTCAGGGTTTAAAAGGTTCCCATTTATTTATTATTTCCCTGTGTGTGTGCAAACACATATGCATATGTATGCGCATGTGCTCTTAGCCACGGGTCAGAGGACAAATGCAGAAGTTGGCTCTCTCTTCCACGTGGGCTCCAGGGGTAGAACCCTGAGCGCCCATCAGGCTCACTGGCAGGCGCCTTTGCCCCATGAGCCATCTCACCAGCCTCATGTATTTTTAAATATAGGGCTACTATTATTTATTTATTTATTCATTCATTCATTTTCTATGTAGCCAGGATTAGGGCACCCTGACACTCCTGCTCACAGTTCCCAGTGCTGAGTTGTAGGTTTCCAGCACCATGCCTGGCCCTAACACCTGTCTGTGGTTGTTCCTTTGCCATATGATAACCGTATGTTTATGATTTTTCTAATTTATGTCATACAACATTTTAAAAATACAAATTCTCCATACTTAATTCTAATATTTTAATTTAAGAAGTAACAGGGACTTAGCAAGAAACCCCTGAGGAGCCTGAGCATGGTGAGTAGGAGGAGAATGGCTGAGACATCACCTCTGTGGAAAGTGGACATCTTGACGTCCTAACTCATTCATGGCTTCCCACATGAACCTCAAGTGCAACATCCTCTTTCTGAGTCTACAAATCTGAAGCAGAGTGGGTTTGCATTGGGGCGCACTGCTGTCTCTGACAGTACAGACACATCACATGGCTCCTTTAAAGCAGGTTGCTGCTACTGTGCTCTGTAAGCAGTTTGCCCGAGAGGAGAGGCATCCCCACCACAGTCAGTATCTCTACAAGTCAGCAGGAGTTGACTTGTTGGCTTTTCTTGAGAACAAGACCCCATACTCTGGACAAGCGGCCACACCAGTGTTTACAAACAAGTGACTGAGGAAATGGGGATGGCTTCACATAAAGACAGAGAAAACAGTGAGACAATAGCAATGACACAAACGCACATGAAGCTGCCAGGTTCTCAATGAAGTCGTGGCCAGTCCACACCCCACGCCAACGGCACAGTCTACACCCCACACCAACGGCACAGTCTACACCCCACACCAACGCAACAGTCTACACCCCACACCAACCCTACAGTCTACACCCCACACCAACCCTACAGTCTACACCCCACACCAACCCAACAGTCCACACCCCACACCAACAGCACAGTCTACACCCCACACCAACGCAACAGTCTACACCCCACACCAACCCAACAGTCCACACCCCACACCAACCCAACAGTCTACCCCCCACACCAACGGCACAGTCCACACCCCACACCAACCCAACAGTCTACACCCCACACCAACCCAACAGTCTACACACCAACCCAACAGTCCACACCCCACGCCAACAGCACAGTCTACACCCCACACCAACCCAACAGTCCACAACCCACGCCAACAGCACAGTCTGCACCCCACACCAACCCAACAGTCTACACCCCACACCAACCCAACAGTCTACACCCCACGCCAACAGCACAATCCACACCCCACACCAACCCAACAGTCCACATCCCACGCCAACAGCACAGTCTACACCCCACACCAACCCAACAGTCTACACCCCACACCAACCCAACAGTCCACACCCCACACCAACAGCACAGTCTACACTCCACACCAACCCAGCCCTCCACAACCCACGCCAATGGCACAATCCACACCCCACACCAACAGCACAGTCTACACTCCACACCAACCCAACAGTCTACACCCCACGCCAACAGCACAATCCACACCCCACACCAATGGCATAGTCCACACCCCACACCAATGGCACAGTCCACACCCCACACCAATGGCACAGTCCACACCCCACACCAACGCAACAGTCTACACCCCACACCAACCCAACAGTCTACACCCCACACCAATGGCACAGTCCACACCCCACACCAACCCAACAGTCTACACCCCACACCAACCCAACAGTCTACACACCACACCAGCAGTATAATTTACACACCACACCAATGGCATAATAATCTACCCACCGCACCAACGGCACAGTCTACAGACCATATCAATGGCATATCCACTAAGAAGCACAAAGAACTGGGAAGAACACAATCATGAGGAAAAAGAAATCCATATCAGAATGCAGCAAAACCAAATAGCTGAAAACTGGTAATGTGGGAAAAAAAACTTTAAAATTGAAAATAAATGACACACTAGGTAGGATTTATCGGTCCGCCATTACAAACCACAAGCCTCAAGGAAAGCGATGCCTTCGCAGAGACAGCCGCCCAACAGTGCTTAGCTGTAAGTAAAAACATCCTTCAAAAACTATACTGATTTAAACACATTTTCAGACATGTAGCAGCTGGGAGAACTCACTTACAGCAGAGATGAAAGAAGCAAGTGCATGCTGCCTGTGAAAAACCCACTTTAAGACCACCAGATGGCTCAATGGGTAAAGGTGATTGCTGCCAAACATGGCGGCCTGCATGGAACCCCTAAGATCTGCATAGCGGAAGGAGAGAAGTAACTAGCTGGGAATGTCCTGACTTTCACACAGGCATTGTGGGCTCAGCACACACACACACACACACACACACACACATACACACACACACACACACACACGCAAGCACACAATATAAAGTAATAAGAAATTTCTAAAATATTTGACAAACTTAAAATGATATTTCAGCAAGGAAATTATATAAACGGTAGTAAAAAGACCAGATACTCAGTGAGAGTAGGGAAATGTGAGTTAAAAGAGTAGGAGTCCACTGCAAACCTTTTAGAACGTCCAAGAAGAAAAGAAAAATGGGGATAAAATGCTCTAAATGGAAAGTGCTGGAACCCTTGCATGAGGCTGGTGGGGACGCAAAAGAGCTTGGGCCTCGGGAGGTTGGCTGCTTCCCGTCAGTCGGCACACTTCCTCAACAGCCCAGCAAATCCATTCCAAGGCATTTACCCTCGACAGAGGAAATTTATGCCCATCCAAAATCCTACCATGCATTTACTTCCAATTACACTAAACTGGAAAATCCTGCAGTTTTCCATTTGTGCATGGGTGAACCAATGATGACACAGTCCTAGCACAGTACACCCGCTACTGACGAAGGCACCAACACAGGGCAGGCTCAGGAGGCGATGGAGAAAGCCAGCTCCTACAAATCCATTTGCCAAGGTACAGAAACGGAAACCTCATCAGGGTGCAGAACGTGAGGTCCTCCTGGGAAGATGAAAATGCTGCTGATATCTGTGTGTCCGTCAGAGCCCACTGAACTATGTACTGCAAATGAACTCAGCAGCACAAAATTTATACATCAGTGTATCTGAAAAAATGTAAGTAGAACCCAGCAAAAGACATAAGAAGTGAGGGGCAGGTGGACTGTCAGTCAGCATCAGACATCAGTCACTATAATTCACTGAACTAAGAACACAGGGAGAGGACAGTCATTTCAACAAGTGTGTAAAGTCAATTTATACTCTCCTAGGAATCAAAGGACATTTTCTTAACTCGTAGGATCTGTGTGCACACCTTGGTGAAGTCTCCTTCCAGCTGGGACAGCAGGTGGCAGCATGCTGGTTCTAGACCCAGTTGTAAAATATCGTGGCAATTTCAGGAGTGCTGTCTCCCTTTCTTAGATCACTACTTCTAACGTGTGATATAAGATGCCATGAACACCCCTGAAGAGAGGTCAGGTAGGGACGAGTGGAAACCTCCTGGGATCGGGCACTTTAGCTGGCTATGACAGCCTCTCAGAGTCCTTCTGCCAGGCCACCTCGACATCCCTGCCTTGACCCACTCGGCATGTGTTATCTTTGCCTATAAGTCTGGGGATATTGTTATATAGCACAGCCTAACACAGTGGTTAAATACAAAAAGAAATATAATCTACTTAGCAAACCTTCATTGAGGGTCATGCAGCCAGCAAGAAAAAAACTATGGTCTTTATGATAGAAATCACAGAACTTATCTGAAGGACAAAGAAGAGCTCAGTAGAAAGAGAGATACACTGGCATGGATACCACCCAATCTCAACCCGTGGGGACTCGTCAACTAAATGCGTTTCAGTTAAGGAAAACCTTCAGTTCCCCCAAATGGAAACTACACAAATACACGGCTAGTAAAGATAGCCAATGCTTCAGTGTGATGATATCACGAGTTTCACAAAGGCTCTTAAGATGCTGACAGTAAGGCAACCTAAAGCCAAGTCATTATTAAACAAATGATCAAACAAACAAAAACAGCCAAACAACCAAACAAACACCCAATCTGCACCTATAGAGAATACCACACACGTGTGAACAACAAGCCAGGAATGAAAATGAAAGACTTGATGTTTCAAAGTCCTGGGTCTTCCCATAGAACTGCTAACATAAAAATGAACACATGATGGGAAAAGGCAACAAAGTAAAAATATTAAAGAAAATTTTAAATTAGAAAAAGAGAAAAATGCAGCATCCATTTCTGAAAATTATTCCATGCTAAATCATCAAAGCCAACAGCACGCTGTTAAAAGAGTTCCGTTGGCTGTAAACGTCACTGACGCACCCTGGGTCAGGCCAGGCTGGTGGCTGGGCTCTTGGCTTACCAGTCCTCTGGCTTGACTGCAGTGGGGTCGGGGATTTTGGCTCTGTCATCCCACTCATCGGGCTTCGTATCGCTGGGATCATCAATTTCTCTCGGTGGATTGATAGGTGGGACCACATCCTCTAGCAAACTCCCTTGGTTCACAACTTTCTGATCAATGAATATTTCAAATGTATCATCTGGATTCATCACTAAAGAACAATTTCAATACTTTATAGTTAGTATTCAGACAGACATTGCAAAGATAATCTTCTAAAATACTAAAATGACCTGAACTTTATGGATATAATTTTCTCCTAACCAGGAAAAACCAGTGTATTGAATCAAAACTTGCTGAAATCACTAGCTACAATACTTTTTAAAATAAAGACAAAATTTGTCTTAAACTCATTTTTAAATTATAAAAATTTCCATTATTTCCACAGGTAAAACTACTCCACAACTAGGGAATCCTGCTAGGGACTCATGACCTCAGTGTCCCTCTTTACAGGTACAGAATATAACCCAGTCTTCCTTATACTAAAACAAAACCTTCAAACCTAAAAGGTTGCAAGTATATTACAAAGAAGTCAAGCTGTTATTGAACCACTTGAGAGTTCCTGACCCAGTATGTATCACCCTTAAAATTGGGTTTCCTACAAACACATATTTTTCTACATAAACCCCACTCAACAAAGTTGCATCACTATGTTACTTCCATTTCTCTTCTGAGACCCCCTTGCCCCCATTGGGCACTTTATTTTCTCCCTGTGTTATTATTTGGCACAGCCTGTCTCCCCCAAAGGTAAACTTCTTAAAGGTAGAGACATCTGTTCTCGCCCAAAAGCACAAGCCCTCAGCAACTCCATGGTCGACAAGTTCTTTGCATGAATGAATGAATGAATGAATTAATGAATGAATGAGTGGTGTACCAAGGGTATAGAGGTGAGTCTTCCTGTCTGTAAAGAACTCTTTCAGATCAACATCTGGAGGTTTGGCATGCTTTTCTTCAAAAACTCCAGTTTTGGGATGTTTGTGTCTGAAGATGAAATGAAGTTTATAATCTTCTCCACACTTGTCTGGTCCAAACATGACGGTATAGGATGTTTTATCATAAAAGTTTTCCTTCAAAGAGAGAAGATAGTCTAGTTAGTCCAGAGTCACACCGTGGTCTGTGACTCTGCTCTGTCCAGTGGGTGGCACTCACAAACCACATTAAATGCCAACTTATTGAGGAAATTAACACAAATGACAATAAAGGATACAGCAGAGTGAAAATTTTGGCTCTCAAGTCATCTGTTGTTAGTTTAGAAAAGCACACGCTGCTTCCCTCCTGAAGGTGCAGGAGGGACTCGTGCCTGAGCATCAGAACAAGCTCCGTGCTTCATGCAAACACGTACGAGGAGTTCATAGGAAATGAAGCACGCTTATGACCTTAGACTAAAGTGACTGCTCATTACCACTGTTCGGGGGAAACCAGAGAATGACTCATAGTAAAATGTGCTCAAGGAAGAGAGGAACTCCCCATTTCATTCCTTGTGGGATCTATTCCTCCGGCACATACTTCTGAGCTCAGATACTGCAGCTCCAACGCTGCCACTGACGCGGGACCAAGCGTGTGTGTGGCTGAGTGAGTTTCTGAGCCACCCACATCTCGAGTGTGGGGAGGACAGCTCCTACCTTAGCAGGGTTCTCTGAGGATCACTGGGTCCAATAAAGTCCTTAGAGGAATCCAAGGCAATTACGTTTTTGCCACCCTGCCACTGAGACCCACCAGGTCTACAATGTCTTCGGTAACTACGTCCTAAATGGCCTCTCTTTTGCCTGATCCTAAAGCCAGAGTGTAGAGGATAACCTCTGATGCCCACCTCCCAGCCTGTCCACAGCAAAGCCATCTCAACAACACCCGATGTCTCTTCACTTCTGCTATCGCCAGACCCTGGCAGGGCTTCCACTGTGACCTTTCCTTCTGCAGAATGCTACAAGCAATGTCCCCAACCTAGCAAAACTATGAAGCCACTCCAGTTTCTTCTGTGTGTCGGCGACACTTGAAACAGCCCAGTTTTTAAATGCGGGCTTCGGGTCACTTTTACTTTGCTTCTCTGAACAAACTTGTGAAGAACTTCAATTTGACATCTCATCAGTAGTCTCTCTAAGCACCTGTCACTTCTATTCTCTTACGGGCACAGTTATTTGTGTTACTAAAGAGCATAGGATTGTTGTCTTCATCAAGTAATGCAGCCATGTTATGAACCTTGAAGGCAAACTGTAAAAACCATGTACACTCATGTTGGAAAAAGACATAGGTATTTTTTTTCAGTTGAAAATGAACTTTTTAGTTTGTTGTCAAGCACTCCTTAAAATACTTACTGACTTTAGCAAGGTGTTCTTAGAGATTAAAATGTCATACCAGAATCAAATCACCAGTGTCAGCTAGGAGCTTAATGTATGCACCTCCACAATCAATACCATCTTGAAAATTTACTTCATATCTAAACGGAGGGAAAAAGAACCACACTGCTGATAAATACGTTACTCTTTAAAGTATAACCAATTACTCTCAATTCCTTTAAGCACAATTACTTTATATTACCACCAAGCTTGTTCTTAAAAAGAATATCCAAAACTTATAGGAAGTAAGCAAAGATGCCCCTCTAATGCTACAAGTCATGACATTAAAATATGAAAGTATTTAAAAATAATTACAACCAACTAGAGACAAACATATTTTCCCAACCAAAGTATTATGGGAAGAATAAAAAGATTTTTAAACTAAAACTGCAACCCAGGACCCCATACAATCTGGGGAAATACTCTCTGAATGAGTCAATCCCCAGCCTCCATGCTCTGCATGTTCTGAGCTACAACAGGGTTCTCAGAAATGGAGGTTAATGTTGGAGATTCAGAACCCAGCACTAATTTTTATTTTAACTCAGCTACACAAAACCATGCTCAATACTTTGAATTTATTAAATTAAATTTCTCTAAAGAGGTTGCAGATTTTCAGTCAATAACATGGGATAGTTCACACCAAAATAGACACGAGGAAGGGAAACTTCCACTGTCAAGTGTGACAGCTAAGTCTCTCACAGACTTACAACATACTGGAAGTCTCAGCCAATTTTTTTGTTTTAGGTTGTTTTTAAAGGTATAGTATTCCTAAAATAATAAGGGAAAAGCTTAGCTGTTCGATAAATTAGTGAATCATATGTGATAAAACAAAAGCCATAAAGTGGTTGCTAAGTGAAAAACAGTAAAAAAAAATGGACAAAAAGGTTTTGTTACATGAGATGAAACAGAAAGATAAAAAATAAAGAAACCATATGCAATGCTGGTTATTTAATGAGTGACTTCAGGGAGAAGATGAAAAATAGAAAAGCATATACAACCTGCCAACTTAAGCCCAATTGCTGTACACATCTGAATCAAAAGGAGAAAAAAAAAGGAAGAAGAAAGGCAGGGTGGGAGGAAGAAAGACTGAGAGGAAGACAGACTGAGAGGAAGAAAGACTGAGAGGAAGAAAGACTGAGAGGAAGACACACTGAGAGGAAGACAGACTGAGAGGAAGACAGACTGAGAGGAAGAAAGACTGAGAGGAAGAAAGACTGAGAGGAAGACAGACTGAGAGGAAGAAAGACTGAGAGGAAGAAAGACTGAGAGGAAGACAGACTGAGAGGAAGAAAGACTGAGGAAAAAAGACTGAGAGGAAGAAAGACTGAGAGGAAGACATACTGAGAGGAAGACAGACTGAGAGGAAGAAAGACTGAGAGGAAGACAGACTGAGAGGAAGAAAGACTGAGGAAAAAAGACTGAGAGGAAGAAAGACTGAGGAAGACAGACTGAGAGGAAGAAAGACTGAGGAAAAAAGACTGAGAGGAAGAAAGACTGAGAGGAAGACAGACTGAGAGGAAGAAAGACTGAGAGGAAGACAGACTGAGAGGAAGAAAGACTGAGAGGAAGACAGACTGAGAGGAAGACAGACTGAGAGGAAGAAAGACTGAGAGGAAGACAGACTGAGAGGAAGACAGACTGAGAGGAAGAAAGACTGAGAGGAAGAAAGACTGAGGAAGACAGACTGAGAGGAAGAAAGACTGAGGAAGACAGACTGAGAGGAAGACAGACTGAGGAAAAAAGACTGAGAGGAAGAAAGACTGAGAGGAAGACAGACTGAGAGGAAGAAAGACTGAGAGGAAGAAAGACTGAGAGGAAGAAAGACTGAGAGGAAGACAGACTGAGAGGAAGACAGACTGAGAGGAAGAAAGACTGAGAGGAAGAAAGACTGAGAGGAAGAAAGACTGAGGAAGACAGACTGAGAGGAAGAAAGACTGAGAGGAAGACAGACTGAGAGGAAGAAAGACTGAGAGGAAGACAGACTGAGAGGAAGACAGACTGAGAGGAAGAAAGACTGAGAGGAAGACAGACTGAGAGGAAGACAGACTGAGAGGAAGAAAGACTGAGAGGAAGAAAGACTGAGAGGAAGAAAGACTGGGAGGAAGACAGACTGAGAGGAAGGAAGACTGAGGAAAAAAGACTGAGAGGAAGAAAGACTGAGAGGAAGAAAGACTGAGAGGAAGAAATACTGAGAGGAAGACAGACTGAGAGGAAGACAGACTGAGAGGAAGACAGACTGAGAGGAAGAAATACTGAGAGGAAGACAGACTGAGAGGAAGACAGACTGAGAGGAAGAAAGACTGAGAGGAAGAAAGACTGAGAGGAAGACAGACTGAGAGGAAGAAAGACTGAGAGGAAGACAGACTGAGAGGAAGACAGACTGAGAGGAAGAAAGACTGAGAGGAAGAAAGACTGAGAGGAAGACAGACTGAGAGGAAGAAAGACTGAGAGGAAGACAGACTGAGAGGAAGAAAGACTGAGGAAAAAAGACTGAGAGGAAGAAAGACTGAGAGGAAGACAGACTGAGAGGAAGAAAGACTGAGAGGAAGAAAGACTGAGGAAGACAGACTGAGAGGAAGAAAGACTGAGGAAAAAAGACTGAGAGGAAGAAAGACTGAGAGGAAGACAGACTGAGAGGAAGACAGACTGAGAGGAAGAAAGACTGAGGAAAAAAGACTGAGAGGAAGAAAGACTGAGAGGAAGACAGACTGAGAGGAAGAAAGACTGAGAGGAAGACAGACTGAGAGGAAGACAGACTGAGAGGAAGAAAGACTGAGAGGAAGACAGACTGAGAGGAAGACAGACTGAGAGGAAGAAAGACTGAGAGGAAGAAAGACTGAGAGGAAGACAGACTGAGAGGAAGAAAGACTGAGGAAAAAAGACTGAGAGGAAGACAGACTGAGAGGAAGAAAGACTGAGAGGAAGAAAGACTGAGGAAGACAGACTGAGAGGAAGACAGACTGAGAGGAAGAAAGACTGGGAGGAAGACAGACTGAGAGGAAGAAAGACTGGGAGGAAGACAGACTGAGAGGAAGGAAGACTGAGGAAAAAAGACTGAGAGGAAGAAAGACTGAGAGGAAGACAGACTGAGAAGAAGAAAGACTGAGAGGAAGACAGACTGAGAGGAAGAAAGACTGGGAGGAAGACAGACTGAGAGGAAGAAAGACTGAGAGGAAGAAAGACTGAGAGGAAGACAGACTGAGAGGAAGACAGACTGAGAGGAAGACAGACTGAGAGGAAGACAGACTGAGAGGAAGAAAGACTGAGGAAAAAAGACTGAGAGGAAGAAAGACTGAGAGGAAGACAGACTGAGAGGAAGAAAGACTGAGGAAGACAGACTGAGAGGAAGACAGACTGAGAGGAAGAAAGACTGAGGAAAAAAGACTGAGAGGAAGAAAGACTGAGAGGAAGACAGACTGAGAAGAAGAAAGACTGAGAGGAAGACAGACTGAGAGGAAGAAAGACTGGGAGGAAGACAGACTGAGAGGAAGGAAGACTGAGGAAAAAAGACTGAGAGGAAGAAAGACTGAGAGGAAGAAAGACTGAGAGGAAGACAGACTGAGAGGAAGAAAGACTGAGAGGAAGAAAGACTGAGAGGAAGACAGACTGAGAGGAAGAAAGACTGAGAGGAAGAAAGACTGAGAGGAAGACAGACTGAGAGGAAGAAAGACTGAGAGGAAGACAGACTGAGAGGAAGACAGACTGAGAGGAAGAAAGACTGAGTGATTCTGCATAGTTTGCAAGCCTGGGGCGATTCCTGCCTTGGCTCCTTCCCACACTGTCCACAGAGGGCTCCAGGCTCAGACGCTGACGTGGGAAAGCCCAAACTGCGCCTTGACCTTTCCAGCTGCCCCACTCATGTCCTGTGTGAGCACAAACCATTTAATAGGCACTGGTTCTGCTTGCTCACCTATGATGCGGGGCGCGGTCCTCACCTGCTTACAGAATGCAAGGTGATTTTGATGATAGTGAAATGAAGGCTCAAAAATGTCACATTCTGTTACGGAACTTAGCAAAAACAATTTTAAAAAACAGTTTTAAAATAAAGGAGCATGTATTCGTTTCCCCAAAGCATAAGTTTCACTTAAAACACAACTTGACAGTTTCCTCATGGGGCTCACATCTTTGAAGAACACAGCACAATGTCGGGTGCGGCTTCAGTTCTGAAAAGACATCACTGTGTCCCAGGTGACTTAAGGGTGAAGGGTCCTCCAGGAGGAGCCCCACAAGCTGGCTGTATAGACAGAGCACGGCTTTGCTGTCCCATCATGCTTAGGTGCAGTCACTGTCCATTTCTTACCCTGCAAACTTTCTCAACACCACTTCTGCAGGGCCTGCCTGCAGAGGCTGTAATCTCAGGTACTTGGGAGGCTGAGGCAGGAGGACCCTGAAGGGAAGGTCAGCAGGGGCAACTTGGCGAGGCCTTGTCGAAAAATGAAAAGTACAAATGGAGCTGGGGGTCAGAGGCAGAGGTTTCCCCAGCACAAGCTAAGGCCTGCCTGCCTTCACCCCCCAGGGTCATTGGAAACAAGCCCACCAGCAAGGCAAACATTAACTTGCTAGTATAAATCATACACAGTGGATGGAGGCCAGGGAAACGTCTCTCATCACATAAGGAGACTGCTGCTAAACACTAAGCCAACAGGAAACCAGGCATTGGCACCATCTGTGGTAACTCGGATTTCTCAGGAGTATCATCTACTACAACATACTAGGAAACAGTTAATGGGAAAAACTAACTTACATGGTCTAGCATACTTGGGGAAAACAATATTAAAGCTACACATGTTCTTTATATGTGGGACTTCTTAAAATTTTTCATGGCTAATGTCTTCTTTGAGACCCATACATGAACTGGGTTTCCCCAGTCTGAAATCTGAAATGCTCTAAAACCTACAACACTTTGAGAGCCACTTGGTCAATCAAACTTTTCAAATTTCAGAGCAATAGGTAATTCTAGGTGATTTCAGACCTGAGAGAAATTTAAGACAAACCAAAACAAAACAGAAAAAAACTGCTAATTTTTTGGAGTTTTTGAAGGAGAGTGTGGGTTTTACTAGAGACACAATAGGGATACAAATGGAGACCTGAGACAGCCTCAGGAAGGGTTGGGGTACAAACATCCAGCATCCCGTCTCTCAATCCAAGACCAACTTAGAATCCAAAGGGCTTCACAAAATGGAGAAAGCCAGTAGGAGGTTTCCAACAATGCCAATTAACGCTGTGAGCACTGACCTGTTAACCACAGAAGCCCACACACAGCCTTCACAACCCCAGCTCAGCTTAGGTAACTGACAAGAAACCCTCATCAATGAATTACCCTAAAAAGGTGCTCAGCTCATACAGTGCTGGCCCGGCCTGCCTAGCATCAACCTCAGGCCTACACAAGTGCACACACACACACACACACACACACACACACACACACACACACACACACACAGAGCATCAACCTCAGGCCTGCACAAGTACACACACACACACACACACACACACACACACACAGCATCAACCTCAGGCCTGCACAAGTATACACACACACACACACACACACACACACACACCAACAACCTTGGGCTTCCACATGTATACACAGACACACACATACACACACACACACACCAACAACCTTGGGCTTCCACATGTATACACACACACACACACACACACACACACACAACAACCTTGGGCTTCCACATGTATACACACACACACACACACACACACACACACACCAACAACCTTGGGCTTCCACATGTATACACAGACACACACATACACACACACAGCATCAACCTCAGGCCTGCACAAGTATACACACACACACACATGCCTCCACATCTATACACAAATACAATTGCACTCAATGCCCCGACCCCTGCCACCTCCACATACCACAGACCGGAAAAAGGAAAAATAAAGAAATTATCAGCAAAACAAAAATCAGACCAAATCCTAATTAGTAATAAATAATACCAATGTGGATAGTGGTTCCACTGAGTATTTGTAATGCTATTTTAATTAGTTCAGATGACAAGGAAACCCTCCTTGTCTTTACTTTGTATTGAATAGCCACTGAAATGGATTCATCTAGAGTAGGGCTAATCCCAGGAAGGGATGCTGTTCACTGGGCGGGCAGAGAATTGAGCGCCTAGAGGCCTGGCGGGCACTACTGCTATTTCTGTAGGACGACACCTTAACTTGCAGCAGTTTCTGACACAAAGTAACTTGCTGGTAGCACATACACAAGTCTTTCTTTTATGAGCTTCATTTTTGACTCCACAGCCCTACAGGTGAGAGAAGGCTGGGCACTTCTACCTGACCTGGGGCAGTGCTCAGGCAGACCACATGGGAGGTGTCTGAGAGCTCCCTGCTTGAAAGACCCCCACCTGCAGACACGGTTCCTGTACACTCAGTCTGCTTCTTTGAGTGGGTAGGCACGAACAGAACTGTAAACTGGCCATGTTTGTGGTTCTTTTCTGAATGTCCTGAGGTGACCATCTTATCAGCAGCGGACGAGAAAAGCTAAGGTAGAAGAGGTGACTTCACCGAACTATATGGTGACAGAATTGTGCACGTAAGACATGTGATGTGTAGTTTACCACCAAGCTGTTTGCCCCCAAAGCCCAGGGTGTGGCTATGTATGTGTGCATTTGTGTAAGAACCTGGAAAGGGAAATGTGGGAATTTCTTCTTTTGTACACAGCACCAAAACCTACACATATTCAGATACCAAATGATACCAAACTAAATCAAGGTAAAGTCTTAACACTTACTGAACTATCAAGGGTTTATCGGAGAAAATAAAGGGCTTTTCGAGGACGGCAGATATTGCGTGGTGCTTTGCTTTAGACTTCAGAACCAGGCCTCGGTCGCCGGGGACCTGGTCTTCCTTCAGCTCTTCTATTTCCCATCTTCCTGAAGGAGAGAGCAACGCAAGGGAGCTGAGAAGAAGACACAGAAAGCCACGCCCAGCGAGCTAAACAGAAGATGCAGAAGCCACAGCCAGCAGTTGTCAGCAGTGATCTTTCCCATGAGAACTGGAGAGTGCATCAGGAAATAGCACCTGCTCTCCATATTTCCCTTCCTCCCCCCTCTCCTTCCTCCTGCCCCTCATTTTCCTTTTCCCTCCCTGCCCCCACCCTTTCTCTTCCTTTCTTTTCCCCCTCTCTTCCCCTTTCCTCACTGATTCCCCCCCTTTTCCTTTCTCTTGTCATTTTTCAGAAACCAGTTTCATTTCCTTAGCCCAAACTCAGAAGACTATTGAATAGTATGAAATGTACACTTCTACAATAGACGCAGTTAGGTTTTCTTGATATGTTTCCACTAAAATAAATGATAAAACATGGCTTGTCTCATAAACTCCATCAGTGCTGACTTTAAGAAATGACATACAAAAGCCAGCGCACTTCCCATCTGTGGGTTCGCTCTTCCAAGTGCACCCTCTTGACCAAGAGCAAAGTTTACTTTGTCCAGACACTTAAAACGAAACAAAAAATGAAAATAAAATGAGAGAGTTAAAAATGCATATGCATCTTTAACACCAAGTGAGCAGTCTGCCCCAAGGTTGAGTTTACTAGGAAAGTACACACTCTTCAAGGATTCCTACAGTGTTCTGTAGGCACTTAAATTACCTTTGAAGACTATCTCATCACACAAACCCGTCCCCATTAAGCCACGTGACTGGGAGAGCTTTGGGCCAGGAAGCAGCGACACCCCCAGAGAAGCACTGAGCCAGCAAGCAGCAAAGCGAGCTGGGCCTTGGGCTGTGCTCTGGCAGTGAGTGAGACCTGGGTTACACAGGCTGTGAGCCAGGTGGGCAACCAGAGCCCAGTTCTGCGAGGGGCATCACTCTTAAAAATAGGGAAAAAATCAACTTATGTTCATTTCAAAATTATATATATATATATATATATTATATCCTGCAGAAGATGGTTATTTTGCTATAATGTTTCAACTCACAATTATTTTTACAGGCACATTTAAATCACTAATGCTCCAGACTGCTTTTTTCTTTTTAAAAACAATTAAACTATCACAAGTCTTATGATCATAGCAGTTTGAGTTTTAGTCTGTCGTGTAGACACTATTGGAATTGTTGCACATGCCTGTAATCACATTGTTACTCAGATAGTTGAGGCAGAGGAAGACATGATTGAAAGCAACCTGGACTACATTTTAAGACCCATCTTAAAAATAAAATAAATGTCTGCAGGTTTCCCTAAAGCATACCCCAATCCTGTATTTTTGTACAGTGAACATTTTACTTGGTTAAAAAAAAAAGGGCTATGAAGTGCTTAAACACAGTTGCTTAAATCATTCTGGTTTTTAGCGATACTAGGTTGTTTATTTGGATCACTTTTAGCAGTATGTCCCTTGGACTCATTGTTTCTTTGCGGGGGAAGAATTCTGTAAGTGGCTTTAGATTGCTCCGCACACGGCCTCATGTGGTGGCTGGAGGGAAGGAAGACATTTTGTGTAGAGGACGGCAGGCGGGCGTGGTCTCTATCTGTACCAATTACAGAAGCCGTGAGGAGAAAACTGACAACTCAGGTCTAGCGCATGCTCCGATGGGACCGCCTGCTGAGTCTGAGGGCTAGGCCTTCCTTGTGCTTAAGTGTGTTAGGTGCTCCTAGACAGCGGGGTGCCCTGCTGCAGCAGATGTATGATGCTTGCGGAGGCGGCTGTTAGACCAGAAGGGAGACTTTTTTTTGTCATTCTCCAAGGTGGTCTTTCTAAGGAAGAAAATATGACCCTGAAAGTCACTTCCACAGCCTTGCCTCAAGACAGCCCCCTCAGGGGTCCTGTGGATGACGGTCAGGGCCTGTGGCTGCAGAGGTGGCCGCTCACTTGTAGTATTCATTAACACACCTCTGCTCTTGATCTATGAGTGCCCGGGCTTGGGGTGAATCACCCAGAACAGCAGTGCAAGCTAACGCCATGGGGTCAAAGTCCAACTACGATTTAAGAGTCAGAAACTGGCTCAATCCAGCAATCCCTGAGACACTGACGAGGAACAGGGTGAAAAATCAAACATTTCATTGTGACGACTGCCTGGCCCTTCTGGCTAACATAATTCAACAAAAATATAATCTCAAAGGCTAGTGACCATGAGCTATTGTTATCTAATATTTAAGTAAGTATTTTACCATCATACATGGAAAGTTCTGAATCCATATCATCCTTCTTTGCTTTTGACAAGACCCACCTGTAAGTAAAGGTGAAGACAGAAACTGCCATTGAAATAAGATTTGCAATTTACAGATAAAATGAACATAAAAATACGAGAAGACACCCAACCAGTTCTCATTAAAAATGAATTTGTGCCAAGAAATTAATTGGTAAATCTAGCCTTTGCACAATCACAGAAGGCTCAGAATCTGCTCTTGAGTATTGGTGGGGGAGTAAGCTTGCACACCACCGTGTCTCAGGGAGAAATGGAGTACGTATCTAAGCACTAGTCAGTAGGTGTTAATTGCTACATATAGACATGTCATCACTGTGGCTGAACATAACTCAGTTGTCCTACGAATCTCCACTGTTAATATCTAACCCAGACAATAAGGAAATACCATGTGCTTCCTTTGCATTCTGAATTTGTGTCTGCCTTTGTATAAATACACATCTTTACATTATTCCACAGTCACAGGAGAGCTAATTCTCACAATAGCTTCAGAAAACCCATCAAATTGAAGAAAATGTGCTCTTGCAGAATTACTCACCCAGCCAGCCTTCCACTGTCAAATGTTTCTGTAAAATATACTTCTCCTACAGGTTGAGGTGTCTTATATTTAATTGTCTAGAAAAGAGATTTTTAAGCCAAAGTTACCCATTTTTGCAAATGTGTGAGGTCACCCTGATTGTCCAGAACCTAGTACACATTGTGCACGGCAGGAGAGAACCCCGGGTGGCTGGGCTCTGGTTGCAAAGCTCATGTCTTAGTAATGTCTTAATGAAACCTGTTATTTTGTACAACTGATGTCTGGTAATGAAATTTTAAGTGTTTTTTCCAACTTCTTGTCATCTCACCAAATATACCTATGAGTGGTGAGCACATGTGTCAATTTTTTAAGTTGAACTTTAAAAGACCCCTGTAATAGGGGGTTTGCCCCAGATGACGGGTTGTCAAGCATGACTTTGTAAGTCAAAGAACTAAGTTTCAAAAGAAATATCTTTGCAGAGATTGAAATTTAAAGGGGAAGCAAAATAGTCACTGTAAACATAATAACTTTTATCTGCATATTAAAAACCCAATAAGATGAGAGGAAGCAAAGGAATCTGTGAGTAGTTCCTATTTATTACTTGGGCCCTTTAAGCAGAGGCTAGCAAAGGAGGATGAATGATTTCCGGTCATCACAGTATTAGGTGTGAATACACTCACTATGGAGGCCCCAGAGGATGGTTAAAATAGATCAACCAAAATCTCTGTGAAGTTCCCGGGCTCCTGTCAGTCACCACCTCAGGACATACACCTTGACAGTGCTGAGGTGGAGTCACGGCTCAGCCCAACTAAAGTCCACCTTGTCATGCACGCCTCCCCTTTCCAATCCATTGTCCTTGTGTAAATTTTCCACCCACAGAGAAATAAACAAAAGCTGCTTCCTTTACCTCTCGAAGAACCGCAAGTTATGGCACCTTCCATTTTGTCTGCAAAAGTCAGATTATCAGAACTAGAACTAACGGCCTTTGTCTTTGCTAAAGAACTTAGTTCTCTTTAACTAGTGAACTCCTGCTTTGCTAGCGAAAACTTCCCACATACTCATGGGTCACAACCAGAGTAGGTTCAAACAAATGTTTTTCTGTAGACGCTCTTAGAATACAGTTGAAAAAAGCAACATTTTCCTATGCACTGAGAAGACCAACCCTGTTAGAAGGGAAGGAACCTATCTTGAGGGACCTCTCACTCCTATGAGCATGGGAAGAATAGCTTATAACTCACTTCTCAACCGTCTTACCCCGGAGGAAGGGTCGTCTTCTTTAACAGAACTCTCTTCTGGATTTTCACTCACGTCTTCCACCTCAACGCCATCATTCATAAACTCTGCATTAACAGTGATGAACAGAAGACCCAAGCATAGTCCAACACTCTGGAAATGCATATTGACTATCTGTGGAATTAAAGCACGAAAAATCAGGCAAGAATGCTGTTTGGTAAGAACCATAGGGAGAAATAATTTCTCCTTTATTCTAGATGTTTTAATCGCCAGCAACATCATTTAAATTAAGCCTTGAATGAATAAAACGCCAACTTAAAATTTGCAGTTCTAAGTCTTCTTCCAAAACTAAAGAGCTAATGATATAAGAATCTAAAGACATCAGCAACAATGTCTATCAAATGCAAATAATGTTGATTCAGTGAAAAGAAAAAAGCTATCATGATCTCTAAATTGTCACTCACATTGTCTTAAATAATGTAGCTTAAGTATATACAAAATTAGACATTTTATAATTATAAAGCTAGAGTCCACTTACATCTAAACACCAAAAACTTAGGGATTTTTAATCACGTATTTAATTAACATAACAGTGTTTTATCAAATCAAATCCCATGCTATAGAAAGCTGTCTCCTGGGGCTCATGCTCTTTTGAGCTCATTGTTCCTATAATTCTGTGATTGTCTGACCACATGTCTTTTCAAACTCTGCATAACTGCTGTTCCTTGTGCTAGAAGAAATGCCAAATGCAGCCAACCTGTTGTCCTCTTAGCAGAAGTGCTGGATTCATTAGCATATACTAACTCAAGATCTCTCCTGTGGTGCCAACAGACTTTCGAGTAGTGTTGGGCACTGAAATAGTTCAGTATCATTGATTCAAAAGTGGTCATACAATAACACATCATCATCATCATCATCATCATGTAATCTGCTCTTTCCCGAAAGCTAACATCAACATGGGAACATTTTTAAAGTAGATTCTTAGAACTGCAAAACTTCTCAGATAATAGCTAGCTATGGATATATATGGGCCCACTTAAGGAAGATGGAGCTGATAGAGACGGTACTACAGTCACCAGCATTGCTATGATCAAAACTGACCATTGAAAACCACAAAGATTGGAGAAACTGGAATCCTCACACATACCAACAGAGATGGAATATAATGTGGCAGGTTTCAACATGACCCAGTGACCCACTTAAGGATAGCCAAAATAAAACCAAAACTTATAGCCTCACAAATGCTTAGATATAAGCCATAAAATACATTTCTTGTATCAACTTAAATGTAGGTCAATTCAAGTACCCATCAACTCATGAGTATACAGAGGGATGTCAGCTGAGGAGAGTGTGCAGACAGATGTCAGCTGAGGAGAGTGTGCAGATGTCACTGAGGAGAGTGTACAGACAGATGTCAGCTGAGGAGAGTGTACAGACAGATGCCAGCTGAAGAGAGTGTACAGACAGATGCCAGCTGAGGAGAGTGTACAGACAGATGCCAGCTGAGGAGAGTGTACAGACAGATGTCAGCTGAGGAGAGTGTACAGATGTCAGCTGAGGAGAGTGTGCAGACAGATGTCATCTGAGGAGAGTGTACAGACAGATGTCATCTGAGGAGAGTGTACAGACAGATGTCATCTGAGGAGAGTGTACAGACAGAGTCATCTGAGGAGAGTGTACAGACAGATGTCAGCTGAGGAGAGTGTACAGATGTCAGCTGAGGAGAGTGTACAGACAGATGTCACTGAGGAGAGTGTACAGACAGAGTCAGCTGAGGAGAGTGTACAGACAGAGTCAGCTGAGGAGAGTGTACAGACAGATGTCATCTGAGGAGAGTGTACAGACGGATGTCAGCTGGGGAGAGTGTACAGATGTCATCTGAGGAGAGTGTACAGACAGAAGTCAGCTGAGGAGAGTGTACAGACAGAAGTCAGCTGAGGAGAGTGTACAGACAGATGTCAGCTGAGGAGAGTGTACAGACAGATGTCATCTGAGGAGAGTGTACAGACAGATGTCAGCTGAGGAGAGTGTACAGACAGAAGTCAGCTGAGGAGAGTGTACAGACAGATGTCAGCTGAGGAGAGTGTACAGACAGAAGTCAGCTGAGGAGAGTGTACAGACAGATGTCATCTGAGGAGAGTGTACAGACAGATGTCAGCTGAGGAGAGTGTACAGACAGATGTCATCTGAGGAGAGTGTACAGACAGATGTCAGCTGAGGAGAGTGTGCAGACAGATGTCATCTGAGGAGAGTGTACAGACGTCAGCTGAGGAGAGTGTACAGACAGATGTCAGCTGAAGCGCTCACACCATGGAGAAGCATCCAGTAACACAGAGAGAGAGACAGGATCTCATACAAGAACGGATGAACACAAAACCATTGCTCTAGGGAAAATCCAGTTAGGGAGAATTGTAGATGTTTTACCATTTCACTTAGAGAAACAAGAGCGGGACAGTAGCTGAGACACCAGCTACATCAGGACAGGGGTGCAGCTAGTGGACATTTAGGGCAATGAAATGTCTAATATTGGAATTCAGTAACAGTTACCCAACCCTATAAATATAATTACACATACTAAGCAGTTCAACTTGATAGTATACAAATTATATATCATTAAAATGGTTTATAAAACATCACAAAATACATTATTATACCCATTTCAATGGACACGCCCCTTTTCAGATCAAAACTTTAGATGACTGTCTGGGCCAGATGACCTTGATTTCTTCTAAAGGTTGCTGGCTGCCACCCCAGTGTTTACTTTGAACATTTTTAAAACCACTAAACAGAGATCTACCTTAATAGGAATTTTCTATATTCAGCTACTGCCATCACACACACAAGACAACACACACACACACACACATACACACACACACACACACATGATAAATAAACGTAAAAAATGTAAAAGAATATCACTATAATTTTAGAAACATGTTTTTTCTTTCAAAATCAATTTTCAGCTTAAGTTCCTGGATGGCCAATGTTGTCAACTTGACAGAATCTAGAATCACCCAGAGAAAGCTTCTGGGCAGGCCTGTTCACAGGGGTTTCCAGCTTGTGTTAATCAGAGCATGAAGATTCATTCTTAATGAAGACAGCTCTACCCTGGGCTGGCCATGAGCTGGAGGAAAAGCAGGCAGGGAGCTGAGCAAAGCATTCTTCTCTCTGCTTCCTGACTGTAGACTGCTCTTCCTCCGGCCTGCCTACGCCTTCACGGCCACATGGACTGTGTACCCTCAGACTGTAAGCCACAATAAGCCTGCTCTCCTCATGCTGCTTTTATCCAGCATTATGACTCAGCAACAAGAGAATTAATATGACAACTCTGTTTTTAATTTCTGAAAAGCCTCCACAGTACTTCCCATAATGGCTGTACCCGGGGATCCAGGGGCTGTCTCTGCCTCCCAGCACTGGGATTACAAAAGCACACCATCACACTGTGTTGTCTTCCTATACATACGTTTTGCTTCTTCCTATGAAAGCTATCTGAGGATTTCCAGACCTTACAGTTCAGAGGTCACTCTTCAGTTTTAGGAATTATTTACTCTCAAAAATGACCCAGCACTAACCTTAGTTTGAATTTGCTCTTTCCTCTGAATTGAAATAAGCTTATTGTGCTCACCAAGATGGCCTGAGGACCTAGGTTAATTCCCAGGACCCACATCAGTGAGAACTGATTCCCAAAAGTCCTCTGACCTCCACATGAGTGTCACAGGGTTTGACCACCCCATTCGTAAACAAATAAATAAAACTCTTAGTTTTGATTTTTGAGACAGGGTTTCTCTGTGTAGCCTTGGCTGTCCTGGAACTTAACTGTGTAGACCAGGCTGGCCTTGAAATCACAGAGATCCACCTGCTTCTGCCTCCCAAGTGCTGGGATTAAAGGCGGTATAACCACTATGCCCGGTTTATTTCCTCTTTCTCTTAACATCACCTCTAAGTCAACCACAGTGGTCCTAAGTGTATGGACTTAGGCTGGGAACAAGTACAGTGCCTTAGCACTAGCCTGGCATGCCCAAGGCCCTGCGTTCACCACCAGAAAACAAAACACAGCTAGACAGAGCTACTGGTCCCCTGGGGTCTCTGGTAACTAAACTCATTAGGAGGGCTTTTGTGGAATGAACACATTTTCACTCCTCAGCCGTCATAGGGACATGACCTTCCTGACACATATCACTGGTTGCCAATGTGGTTTTCCACCATGGCTAACCTTCACAACCAACCCCGGCCTCCTTGCAAGCCTGGGGTTTTCTAGCAATAGCTCTCAACTTGGACCCTGCTTAAAACATTTCCAGCAGATCTTTTTTTTGGGGGGGGATGTTTCGAGACAGGGTTTCTCTGTGGCTCTGGAGGCTGTCCTGGAACTCGCTCTTGCAGACCAGGCTGGTCTCGAACTCACAGAGATCCGCCTGCCTCTGCCTCCCGAGTGCCGGGATTAAAGGCGTGAACCACCAACGCCCGGTCTTTCCACATTTCTTGTCATACACTGCGTCTTCCAAGACTTGCTCTTTCATTCTGAGTATTCTCGGTACATATTTCTAAAGGTTTTATTTACATATATGTGTGTTTCTCCTGTGTGGCTATATATAATACATGTTATGTGGGTGCCAGAAAAGGGCATCCTTGACCTGGAACTGGAGCTACAGGTGGTTGTGAGTATCCGATGTGGGTGCTGGGAACTGAATCCAGGGCCTCCACAAAAACAGTGTGTGTTCTTAACCACTGAGCCATCTCTCCAGCCCCAGTAATTTCCTTCTTAACACACCCACACTCCTGTAAATAGCTCCTCTGATTACTGAGGACTCTTGCCTGTGTTCAGGCCTATACTGACTGAGGTATCAGACGCCAAGGGAGCATCTCAGGAGTGGATGACTGAAAACTGGTTCTCTTGCGTGGCCTCAGAAGCTCAGCTACAGAATGACAGTGGCCAAAGCCTGCTCACCTCATGCCTTCACAGTGGCCAGAGCTGTTGTCCAGAGGTGAACTCAACTGGGCAATTGCTCTGGGTCTCTTCTCACCTATCAAGTGAGGGAGAGGGTTGAGTGACAAGAGCTGAGATCCTCCCAAAGCTGACAGGTACGCTTTTCTAAGTACGTAGTTAAGAAGGAAAATTTATTAGGCACCCAAACAAGCCCCGACACTAATCTGCAGCACCCATGGGTGCCTTTATATCCATCAACACACACTACCGTTTACACATAATAAGCCATCCTGAGCAACTAGAAAAACAGGACAGAAGGAGACTATTGGTTCTAAGAGTTTAGGAGACACGGCCAAAGTGACTAGATGACAACACCAGTGAAATGTAGACTAGAAAGTCATCAAAATTACAATTACGCCGGTTGTGGTGGCACACGCGGGTAGGATTTGCTGAAGGAGGCAGAGGCAGGAGCATCACGAGTTCGAGGCCAGCCTGGGCTACACATTTTTTAAAAAGGCCGGGCGTTGGTGGCACATGCCTTTAATCCCTTGGTGGCACATGCCTTTAATCCTAGCACTCCGGAAGCAGAGGCAGGTGGATCTCTGTGAGTTCGAGGCCAGTCTGGTCTACAGAGCGAGTTCCAGGACAGCCTCCAAAACAAAACAGAGAAACCCTGTCTCGAAAAAAAATTTACCTAAAAATTTACCTAGAGAGATGTGAAAATTTCAGGGCAAGACAGACAGACAGACAGACAGCCAACTAACCAAAACACGATTTACCATTTCCTGCATCAGAAAGTTTCAACACAAATTGATCATGTTCCACAACGTCTTCCCATTGACTGTGTTATTTTGTCTGATTTGTTTGTTTCTGTTTATATCTCTGTCTCCAGTCCCCAGCTTCCTAGCTATCTAGTTTTTAGCCCCAGCAAACCCCTGAAGAGCCTCTTCCTCCTGGGTGGGGCAGATGCCACTTAAGTTCACTAAAGTATCCGACTGATAGTAAACAGGCTCAGTAATGAGTCTCTAGTCATTAAGGTTTAGCTGAATTGAACACGCTTTGGCTCCCTCCCCAGTGGTGCTCTCTGGGCTCCACCCAAGCGCTTAGGGAGTGGCAGGCACTCTCTCCGGCTACCTTCACCCGGTGGTGGTGGAGGAGGGCAGGAGTCCTTTTGGCTTCGCAGAGATGGATTGCACGGGCTGCTTATGAGGAGCCCAAGTTGGTTGTGTTTGCGTTTTCTAGAAAGGTGAGAACTCGCCTGGGAACATGGCCAGGACTCCGTGGAACGGGGCCACAATGGCAACCGCTGGGATAACGGACTCCAGGGGCTCCAGGATGAGCAGGGCACCCGGCCTTCCCAGCATCAGCTCAGCAGGTGGAGGACCCAAAGGACTCCAAGTGGCGTCTCCCTCCACCCAGGGCTCATCTCTGTCCCCGAGCCTGGCAAAGCCCACCCTGAAGTCTAGCTTGCTGCACCTTCACCCTGGAACTCAACCTCTAGCCTCACCTGGCCGCATCCAGCCGAACCTTCAAGTCTCAGGATAGGGTGTGGCCCGGGCATCCGGACCCGATTCCTTACCTCGACCCCACGGTCCACGCACCTGTCCTGCGGGCTTGTGTCCGGCAGCAGCAGGAGCAGCTCAGGGGTCCGACTGGCCGCTATTAGGTCCCCGGCGTCTCCCCAGACGGACCCTGCCGGCAGCCGCCCAGCAGCCACTGCTAACTGAGCATGCGCGAGCGGCCGCCGGAGGATGCTGCGGCCGCCCGGGTACGCGAGCCACGGGCTCAACGGCCGCTCGGGACCCAGCGACCGCGCGGTGACCCAGGGGATGCAGTGCTCCCAACGCCGGTAGCTCTCTGGAGCGCAGACTGCCCGCTCTGCAGACTGCCCGGTTCCACGTGTCGCGCCTTAATTGGTTCCTGGATGGATGGGATGGGATGGATGGACGGACCTAAGTTAGTTTAGTTTTCTTTTTGTTTCCTTTCTTTTTTTTTCTTTGTGGTTGTTTTGTTCTATGACGGGGAAGGTGGGGGAGGCTATCTAGTCCAGTCTGGCCTCAAACTAGTTGTGTAGCCAACGAGGACCTTAAATTTCTAATCCTCTTTACTTTCTGACCTTTGGACCACCATACTGTTAATGCTGGAGTGTGCTAGGCAAACTCTGTATCAGATCACATTCCTTGTTCCCCGAATTTTGGCTCAATCGCAGATTTTAGAAGATTGTCGAGATAGGCGTGCCAAACTTCATATGGTAGATATTTTTCTATATCTCTTTAACAGCTAAATGCTCATGATTACCAGTCAGGAAGCTTCCTATTTCACACGTAACATGTTAAATGTTAACATTATGAATAAAACTATATATTTTTCGCTCTGGCAATATTAAAAATTTTCCAAAGACACATAATTGGCTTTATTAATCTTGAACACTCCTTGAAGGTGTTATCTGATTTCTTTCCCCTCTGTGTGTTGTTTGTCTCCAGTATTAGCTTGTGTGACCAACTTTGAGTCTGTGTGAATGTCCGGTTTTCTGTCCATCTGTGCTCATTCTGTCTCCTTGACTTAGAATGTGTCAATCAGTTTTGCTTGAGTCAGTCAATTTTACTATGGTTTCAATACAGTAATTTTAACCTATTTTCATCCTTTATTAGGCGCAAGCAACAATATATTTTTAAAACTGTATACATCTCTACCCATGAATCCATTCTATCTAAGCATAAGTGCATAGATTCTGTGTCTTATTTAATCACTAGGCTCAGTTACTGCAGTAACCAGTTGCCCTAGGTTTAACTGAAGGGGGTGTCTTCAAGTCACTTCTGCTTCTCTTTGGACATCATCCTATCTTTTTTTTGTTTGTTTGTTTTTTGTTTTTTGTTTTAGGAGACAGGGTTTCTCTGTATTGTTTTGGAGGCTGTAGGTCCAGCCCGGCCTCCAACTCACAGAGATCTGCCTGCCTCTGCCTCCCGAGCGCTGGCATTAAAGGCTTGTGTCATCACTGCCCTGCAATCCTATCATTTTTTAATTGGTTCTTTGGAGTATGTTTTGTACACAATTTGCTGACTCTGGGGATATGCAAACACCCAAGGAACACAACAAACAAAGGAGCTTGTCACTTCCAAAAGCTTTCTTGACCACATCCCTAGCAACCACAGAGTTCCTGTGGAATCTGATAGAAATAGAACTTAAACACCACCCACCCCCTACCCCCCACCCTTACCCCCCACCCCACCCCCGCTTCCCACTCCCCACCAGCCAGCATAACTGAGATGCATCTGGGTGTTTGTACCTCCTTACTGCTGTACTTACTGATGTTCAGCTGTTTTCAAATCTGCTTTTAAATGGATATTTGAATAGCTTCCAATTTAGAACTGTTGTGAATACTGTAGTGTTCCTAGACAAGTCTCCTCCTCAGTGGCTATGAGCAGAATAGGCGAGATGCTGGGCCTCTGTTTAGGAAGGTGCTTAGCTGCTTGTTACAATGTGGCAATTGTAACAATATGCAAGAGTAGTTGTTGCCCTATCACTACTGCTGAGCATGGTGAGTCTTTATTCTGAGCCTTTTGACACATCACAGGTGTTTAAGCACCATGTAGGTGTCTCAAACAGTATTAAACCTGTTCTGTCAGTGTATTCTCACAGGTAGCCTAGAGGAGGAAGTACGTGTCAAAGAAGTACCAAGTCACCCATGCACTGCGACATCACCTTTTTTTTCCTGCAGGGTCACGGACTTCCTCTGAAACTCTGACCCTGAGCTCCAACTCCAGCCTCTTTCATGTTTGTATGGAAGACATTTTTCAGCTGTCTTCGAAGCTTCTATGAAAGTAATAAAATGATCTTTTGAAAACCTGATCATTCAATGTAACAAGTTTCCTAGCTGGTCCCTGGGGTTCATACAACCTGGATTTACATAATATTAGCCAGGACAGATTGCTGTGGCTTTGCACCAGTTAGCATTTGTTGCTATGTAGTGTGTGTGTGTGTGTGTGTGTGTGTGTGTGTGTGTGTGTGTGTGTGTGTGTGATCATTATCCAGATTAGAAATTACATTTACAGCCGGGCGTTGGTGGCACACGCCATTAATCCCAGCACTCGGGAGGCAGAGACAGGCGGATCACTGTGAGTTCCAGACCAGCCTGGTCTACCGAGTGAGTTCCAGGACAGCCTCCAAAACAATACAGAGAAACCCTGTACCGAAAAACCAAAAAAAAAAAAAAAAAAAAAAAAAAAAAAAGAAATTACATTTGCACCATTAAAGAATTTGGAAATTTGCTATGATCTGAAACAATTTAGAAAGAGTAACTAACTATTTGGGGTTTTAAAACGTTGCCTTCCTTGTGGAAGAAATATATATCCCATCTAGTTCCCTTATATAATCACGTGACCACCTGACTGGCAGTGCTTTTCACTTTCCATCAGCTTTTTCTGGTTTTCTATGAACACTGTCTGGCTTAAGCTGTATGTCTGGCATCCGTTTTGATGAACTGTGTCTTTTTTTTTTAATTACACATTTTATCTGTGCTTATAGAGAAAAATCTAAAATTAGCAACATAAAACAACTCATACAAATGATTTCTTCCTTAAATGACAGAAGTAACTACTAAAATCAATAAATCATCTATAAATGGATGCCAATGGTATTTTTTTAATATTTGAAAAAACAAAAATCATGTTCTCAGGAAAAACAGCTGTCCAGATTTGAGCGTCCATTATTTGCTCAAACTTCTGTCACAGAGTGGGAGGTCTTTAAGTATACAATCTCATGACAGTTTTCTACACCCATATTAATGCAGGCTTCTCTGTCTTCTCTATCCAAGAATGAATAGACATTTATTATCACTATTCATATGCAAATATTTCTACACTGCTAGACTCTGCTAAAGCTTAAATCTGGAATGTTCCCCTAAAGGTCCATGTGTTGCAGGTGTGTGAGGGGATCCCTGCAGGTGTCATACAAGGAAGCAAACCACACAGAGATGAGAATGAAAACCTGGTGCGGATGACTTCATCAGCCTGGATCAGACTTCGGGGAGTCTAATGCCAGGCAGTTCATTGTAGGCATATTTGGACACAACAGAATTTGGGAAAGGGTCTCCAGACAACAGTATTTCCCATAATCATTCCAATTCCAGGTGTTGGACAAAATAGGCAAGCATAAGAGAATTATAAGAATAGCTAACAGAGGGCCCAGGAAAGGGGAAAGCAATATTCAACTCACCCATCTCGTAATTTCTGCTAATACTTTTGCTGTGAGCAAAATGGGTGTAATATGGCCTATTCCACATAAACTTTATAAATAATTCTTATCCCGGCAAAACAATATCATATATCTCCTATCACAGGTCTGTCCTTTATCCCCCCTGACCAAAGGCATTTGGATTCTGCATGGATGAGAATTAACATGCAACACAGTCATTAAACATAACTATCATTTTGGGGTTAACTTGTTTCTCTAAAG
This sequence comes from Mesocricetus auratus, assembly GCF_017639785.1. Lineage (NCBI taxonomy): Eukaryota > Metazoa > Chordata > Mammalia > Rodentia > Cricetidae > Mesocricetus > Mesocricetus auratus. The sequence goes on along the minus strand of NW_024429218.1, from coordinate 9,914,779 downwards.
TCTCAAGTTATCAGCTTACACTCCCTCTTGGGTTATCTCCTTTGAATGGATTTGTCTTACAATTCTCTTATGCTTGCCTATATTAATTAGTTAAGCCACAGAGACAATGCATTCTGCTATGGCTTCAATAGTGGCCACTAATTTTTCCTTACATACTCAGACTTGGGGAGATGTAAGGGCACCAGGGTCTTGCACTCGTAGAGAAGCAGTAAGAGGGAATGATCTGGAACAATCCATCATTCTGGGGAATTAGGTTTAAGTCTGTCCCTTCAGAGAATACAAAGGTCACCAGGTTGTTAGCAACCTCCATGCTCAGCTTTCTGGATGGAATGCGGGTGTTTGGTTTTTCCCTCCCCAACTGAGGAGACACCTGTGCGATTAACATTCCTGGTTCTCTCAGTGCTCTCTAAGCTTGGTGTGTGGAAGGTGGTGGAAGGGTTAGGGGTTGGGACCTAGTGGGAAGTCTTCAGACCCCAGGGACCTGCCTGCAAAGGAGACAATGGGGCCCCTTCTTGTCCTTCCCCTCCTCCTGACCCTGAGCTGGTAAGCTCTGCTCTGCCAGACACTCACACAGGGATGCGATGCCGCAGACCCCCAAAAGCAATAGTGCCAGACAGCCCTGGACAAGGAGCTCCACAGCAATGAGCCATGATAGCCACATTTTATGTTGATGGGCTTAGGTACTTGTGGAAGGGATGGGAAGCTGACTGACGTGGTCAGTAGCAGAAAGTACCGTTGGTGACGTTTTATATCAACACTTGAGAGAAGTTCGGGCAACAGAGAACATGGCTCAGACTTGCACAGCCTGAAGAGCTTACAGAACAATGTTCATTAAAAACCCAGCAAATCTGGTTTCTAAAGACCTGCTGCACTGCTCAGCACCTCCACATAGGCCTCTCGGAAAAGTGGTTTTAATGGCATAGACTCAATGCTGTCACCTTAGAGCAAACTCCCAAGCCACCAAGGGGCAATACTTGTTCTTTTATGCCCCCCAATTGGCACCAGGTTCCTAAAGTCTCCTGATAGCCTGTGAGTCTGAGATCCTGAGTGGTGAGCCAGGTCCATGACCCCTCCCCCAATTTGTGAGCAGCAGAGCCAGTCAAGAATGGACACGAAGGTCACCGTTCCTCAGTAGCAGTGCCCAAACTTTGCAAACTTTAAGGACAGGGTAACTGCTTTTGTTTTCTACTTCCTTCCTGTTTCCTTGCAGCTCCTGCATGTTCCCGGGATCCAGCTGTGGTTCCAATGGCCCTTTGAGTATCAGGGCATCTGACTTCAGCCTCACCCTTGGTTGGCTGCCAGGCATTGAGTGCCCGCAGCAGCGGCAGGCCCTAACCTTCCAGCCTTCTGCTCCAGGCTTGGATGACTGGTTTACAGGCCCAAGGAAGTGGTGTTTGAGGAGTGCTGCCTCTTGAGAAGAACCACACCTGGAGGGAGGGACCTTTGACCTTTTGCGCTTGCTTGGCATAGACATGGGGAAGACCATTTGAATCCGAACATATATATATTTAGGACAATTAAGTAAAATAATTAAGACACTCCAAAAGGTAGACTTTTGAGTTAAATTTGAGCTCTTTGGAAGCTGTGTATGCTGTTCTTCTCAAAGGAGAGGAGGAAATGGATACTTCTGCAGTCTTACAAACTGTCATGTGTCACAGGTCATGCTGAGGCGGATGTGTGTGGACTGGCAAGATAACAGTCACCTGGCTAAATTGGTGAGCATCAGGTCCTGATGAGAGACTTTTCTCAAAAGAACAAGGTGGACAGCTACTGAGGAATGCCACCCAAAGTTGACCTCTGTCCTCCACATGTATACACATACATGAGCATGCATACCTGCACATAGATGGGCATCTGCCCACACAAGAACATGCGCATATGCCTGTGTATAACATATACATACAAAATTAAGTCATGGCATTTGGTTAAAGTATAAGAAAAATAATTGTTTATTATTGCTTAAAATATGTAACATAAATGGAACAGTTTACTATTGAATAACTGCCTTAAGAGATGCCTATAGCCAGGCATTGGGGGCACACGTCTTTAATCCCAGCACTCTGGAGGCAAAGGCAGGTGGATCTCTGAGTTCGGGGCCAACCTGGTCTACAGATCAAGTTCCAGGAAAGGCTCCAAAGTTACACTGAGAAACCCTGTCTCAAAAAACAAAACAAGCAAACAAACAAAAAGATGTCTATAAGAAACTGATGGCTGCAAAAATCTGTGAGAACTAAAGACTTAAATATCAGAGAACTCTGTATCCAACAATTCAAAAATACTTTTAAAAGGCATTTTTACCAGGCTGTGGTGGCCTGTGTCTTTAACCCCAGCACTCTGGAGGCAGAGGCAGACTGATCTCTTTGAGTTCAAAGCCATTCTGGTCTACAGAGTGAGTTCCAGGACATCCAGGGATACACAGAGAAACCCTGTCTCAAAAAAAAACAAAATTTAAAAAAAGTGTTTTTAATTTACAAAATCAGCATCCACAGAAACAAGTGAATGCAGTGTTTGAAAGGGCAAGTTCAGGGAGCACATATTCTTGTCTAAGTTACAGAACACTTGAACTCACAAGAGTCCTCAGGTATTACCACACGGATAAGCTCATCCCAACAGCAATGCAATAAGAAATCAATAAAGAAAGAGGGACCTGGAATTGACATGTGAAGCAACCTTGTTTCTAGTTTAAATTCAAAAATATATAAATCAATAAAGAAAAGATGGAAAGAGAACTTGTTCCCAAAATAAACACTCCCAAATAATTCATGGATTCCATCCTGTGACAGAAATGAATGTTGATCAAAAATATGTCATGTACCAAGGTATCTGATGATGGATTCCCATGGCACTCGGGTAGGTTTATAGCTGAAATGTGTTTATTAAAAGGCAGTTATAAGACATGGTGGTACAAGCAGGCCCAGACTGGTTCTATGCTTGATCACAGCATAGAAGTCAGTTCCCACAGAGCCTCTCCACGACAGCAGCACACTTCTGAACTGTTAGCTATTTCTGTGTGATGCCCTTGCTGTCTACTCCAATAAAATACAGTTCTTAAATGTTGACAATGTGTCTAATTGTACTGTTTTAAAATTCAACTCTTTAGGCTAACAATATCCCTGACGGAAGCTCTGGTTTTGTCCTGACATGAGCAGTCACTTCAAGAACTGTGCTCACTGTGTTCTCTGTTCTGGAAAATTTATTTATCCTACCCTTCTGGTTTCTGAAAGATACCATTGGAAACCAGCATATCAGAGGATGAGGCATGGCAAAGTTTACTCTTATATGTGTATTATCTTCAATATTCTTGAAATAAAAAAGAAACCTGTGCCACGGAAGGTTGAGCTGGGTAGGAGGAAGGGTAAGTGTGTTGCTCACTCATTACCCAGCCTCCCAGGATCCCCCAGACAATCAGACACAGCAGGGAGTCTAGTCAAGCAGGAACTCATTTATTGCCCCACAACAAGCATCTTTTAAAGCAAAAACCACAGAGTGGGTGTAAGCGTTTCATCGGGATGGGTCAGGACAGAATGGAACAGGAGTGGGTCAGGTATTCTGGCACTCGGGAGTCACAGAATACTCAGTGTTACACAGCTCAGGTGGAAAGATATCCTGGAGCTCGGGAGCCAAGGATACTGAGTGTTACACAGCTCAGGTAGAAAGGTATCCTGGAGCTCGGGAGCCAAGGACCACCACAGGTTGCAGTAAGCTTGGCAGCTTACAGCCTTGCCTCAGAGAAAGGCTTCTCCGGTGTGTCAGCTCCACTCCGGCAGGACAGGGTCTTCCAGCTGGGGATGTTCGCCTAGTGTAGCAGTTTTGCTCCGCAGGTGGTTTCTCGGGCGAAGTTGCTACAGTTCAGCTCTGCTCCTGGAGAGCGGAGAGCGGAGAGCAGGGAGCCGGGAGCAGAGTGTAACAACTCCGCTCTGCCAAGGAAGGTTTCCCGGGCAAGTGTTACAGCGCTGCTCGCTCTGCTCTGCTCTGCTCTGCCCAGGGTCGCCTCTGCTTGCTCTGCTCTGCTCTGCCCAGGGTCACCTCTGCTCTGTCGCCCCCGCAAAAGAAGATCTTCACCCGAAGCTCATCTAAAGGGGTTTATTGGAAGGCAGCTGGACCAGCCAAGCTGAACATACACAGGGTTTATATAGGGATTCCTGGGGTTGGGGAAGTTTTTCCAGGGTAGGGATTGGTCCGATTTCAGTGCTGAGCTCAGATTGGCTAGAGCTCTGCTCTGGGATTGGTTACTTTTTTACACAGGATTAGGGTCAGATTTGGCTCTGGTTTCAGGGCCAAAGTGTGTTTCTTTCTCTGGTCCTTTTTAGCCTTTTGGCTCCAATTTTAGGGCCAGGGTACATTTCTTTCACTGACTCTGATTCCAGGGACAAAGTGTGTTCCTTTGGCACTGGTTTTAGGGTCAGGGTACATTTCTTTGGTTCTGGTTGCAGGGCCAAAGTGTGTTTCTTTGGCTCTGCTCAGGGTGTGTTTCTTTGACTGGTCCCTTTTCCCTACAGTGGGAAAACAGCCAGCCAATGGTTTTAAAGGCCAGCCTATCATACATCTAGGCGTCCTAGGCTTTACCTAGTGAACACGAGCTGTTCATGCAGTGACCTCATCTTGTTTGATTTAGGCAACCAATCATCTTTTTTAGTAAACAACTCAGGAGTCGCCCATCTGAATTCCCTTCAGCACCATCTTTGACTGGCTCGTGTGCCCTGCAGGTTCCCCCTTTTTGTTTTAGACTACGGCCCACCTCATTTTGAAGTACGGGTCTGGGCACCTCGGCAGAGGTTCACCTCTAAACGCAGCTTTTGTCAAGTTTCACTCAAAAGGGAGATATCCTCAGGGCTGAGCCAATCGCAATGTACACGAGGGGTCATCAGTTGGGTTTCTCGAGTCTTTGTTCTGACTAGTCTGAGCAGCCTTTTGAAAAAACAAGGCTCAAAGACACAAATTAAGGTTATTACTATAAAGGAACTCAACAGGGTGGGGATTGCCTTGTCCAGGAGTCCATCCCTGATTTTCTCACACCTCCATTGTGCACAGTAGAAGGCATTTAACCCACTATACTGTTCGATTGCTCCCCGGGCATATGTAAAAGTCAGTGTCCCTTAAGGCTGCCCTATTGGGAGCATGTGAGCAGCCCAGGGATTGGGGGTCTGATACATGGGGCAGGTGGCACCCCTACAACCCTCCACATTCAGATCGTCCTTGATGAAGAGTTCAGTCTCCTGTGTCCCAAGATCCTCAGGCCAGGTCACAGAGGTCGAAGAGTGGGCCATCAGGTCTGGGGGACTGCCTTATTCGTGGTGTTGTTGAGGACATCTGCATTGCCAGCATTGATCATCATCCACGTCATCTTTTGGAGACGATGAGAGTTCTGGGGATGGTCACTGGAGCAGTCAGCATCAGCAGCGGGAGTATCAGAGCGGTTGGGAAGTCGGACATCATCTGAAATTTTTAAAGAACATAAATGCTTCTCAAGGGTCCAGAGCCCTTGGACATGGTTAGGTATCATTGCATTGGCCCTGTTATTTCGGAAGACGAGCCTTGACCACCATTGCCGTTTCCTCTCCAGCAGCCTCAAGGACCCTTGACCCTGGGGTTTGCCAGAGCCTGGGTGATGACCTCTGTGATGGCAGTCATCTGTGCCTGTAAGGCCAGGGCCAGAGACTGGGATTGGTGTTGGGTACCTACATCTTGGGAGGCTACCACCCATCTGCTCAGAGAACTGTCTTTTAATCCCACGCAGAGCATTCTATGGCCCCCATTCATCCCTTCCCATACCAGCAGTTTGATAAATTGTACTCAGGTCTCTGGGCAGCAGCTTTCGCAAACGCTCGGTTGGACCTGGTCTATAAACTCTGGCAAAGGCTCTCCGGGCTTCTGCCTCACTCCAGCTGTGGGGGGACTCAGTAGACCCATCATCCAGTTTAGCCCAGGTGTTCAACCCAGTCTGTGTTACCTGATCTTGATTCAGCCGAGGGATCCCTGCTTGCTGAACCCCATTCCCGACAGCATAGCACAGGTAATAGGGATGGGGGGTTAGCTTGCCTATTTGCCTTAGCCCATACCCACAGTTTAATAAACTGAGAACTAGAGAGGGCTGCATCAGCCACATCCAGCCAGTCTTTGGGGACTCACGATAGTAGGAGAGGTCCTGCAACAGGAAGGAAATTAGGACCATCTTCTGCCACAGCCTTGTGGAGCTCTTTAAGATCCTTGGCCTCCCAGGATGCCAGTCTAGAGGCCTGCCTGGCCCAGGGCCAAGTTTACTGGGTAGGCTTGTGCGGACCTACTGCATCCTCCCGTTCCTCCTTGATTGGGTAGGCCTCTTCATAAACTGGGTCTCCAGGTCTCACCCGACCATTGTCTGGTCAATCATAGGGTTCCCTGAGGGCGGTGTAGGGGGGGACCAACCTCCTAGCTCCTGGGAGAATAAAGTGAGCATCTGGAGTTACCAGGGGCTGATGGTTGGGCCCATTCCTCCTCTGCCTCATCTTTGGGGAACTTCTCTGGTCCCTCTCCTTCTCCCTTCTTACTGAAACTAGAGTTACCCATACTAAGGATCTCACCTACCCTGAGAGACCACTTGGCCTCGGCCGAGGTTTAGGTCCTTCATGTTCCAGGTTCGGGTGCCACATGCAGGGTCTTAGCCCAGCCATGGAAGGTTGAGCTGGGTCAGAGGAAGGGTAAGTGTGCTGCTCGCTCATTACCCAGCCTCCCAGGATCCCGGAGATAATCAGACGCAGCAGGGAGTCTAGTCAAGCAGGAACTAATTTATTGACCCACAGCAAGCATCTTTTAAAGCAAAAAAACCCCAGAGCGTGAAACAGCCAGCCAATGATTTTAAAGGTCAGCCTATCAGGAGCCTAGGCTCCCTAGGCTTTACCTAGTGAACATGAGCTGTTCAAGCAGTGACCTCATCTTGTTTGATTCAGGCAACCAATCATCTTTTTTAGTAAACAACTCAGGACTCTCCCATCTGACTTCCCCTCGGCACCATCTTTGACTGGCTTCTGTGCCCTATAACATCCAGAAGGAACTTTTCAATTATCCAGTATATAATTACTTCTGCATTAATTTTCTGATATTACTCAATTATCCTGTTCACCTGGGTATGGTCACACCATCTTCTTGAAGCAGAAAAGATAACGGGGCACCAACAAAGCCTGCAACTCCTCACTTGCAATAGTAGACAATGCCAATTTCAATTTGATTGCACTGTCAAATTATTGAATGTAGACTCCATCTGTAGGGCTTCTGGGAAGCATATATATATGATATATAAATATATGTATGTATGTATCACACACACACACACACACACACATATATGTATATATATATATATATATATATATATGATCATTGCAGCTAAAGAAACCCTGTGGGCCATGTGAAGTCACTTTGCTATGTGTCACTGAACTAGAAAAGAGACCAGGAGGAGGGGGGGGGAGAGATTGGGGAGAGAGAAAAGGTTATGGCTGCAGGTTACATGAAAGCAAAACCTGGGGTGGGGTGGGTGGGGGAGGGACAGCAGGACCAGGCCAAGCATTGTGGGGAGATGGGGAGGAGGGACGAGGACAACAAAATACGTGTAAGATGCCATAATGGAACCCACCACTGCATATGCTAAAGAAAAAGAAGGTAGGAAAACCACATTTAGAATGTAAATATATCTGCAGAAGTGTCGGGGCAACCAAGAGCAAAAGCATACACAGCAATCCTTTCATAATAATTTATGAGATTCTGAGACTGAATATAAAATTTAATGAGGTGCAGAAATTTAATCACCAGTATAAGATAATGTAGGTATTTCCTGAGCCAGGTGGTGGTCACACACACCTTTAATCCCAGAACTTGGGAGGCAGAGGCAGGTGGATTTCTGCGAGTTTGAGGTCGGCCTGGTTTATAAAGTGAGTTTCGGGGCAGCCAGGATTGTTTCACAGAGAAATCCTGTCTTGAAAAACCAAAACCCAAAACAATTTTTTAAAAAATTTTGGGTAATAGTAGCAAAAGCAGTCCATGGGCCAAAAGACTTGTGACATTTGGGGGTGGGGGTGGGATAGTTTTTCTACCCTCACATTCTAAGGGAATATAGTCATATATGTCTTTAAATATAAAATAAAATAAAAAGGAGAGCATGACAGTTTTAAAGGAAAGAAAAAAGTACACAGTTCTTTAATAAAAGTCAAGGACAGAGCCTTAAATAATTATTCAGCTAATTCATTTACATGGGAAATCCCTTGCTTCCTGCAAGGCAGCAGCAGCCACAGCAATGCATGCAGCAATGCATGCAGCAATGCACTCAGCGCCTCTATTTGAAAGTTATTGTTGGTCTGGAGAAATGTCTCCGCAGTTAACAGTGAGAACTGCTCTTCCAGGGGACCAACACCCACATCAGACAGCTCACAGTCCCATCTATCTGTAACCCCAACCCTGGGGGGACCTCAGGCACCTGCACTCACACACGCACACACACACCCCTCTCCTCCCACAACGCACATAAATAAACATAAAGAAAACTGAAAAGTAAAATCCCAGTTGTTGCTAGCAGCACACGATGGTGCTGACCTGCAATCCCGGCACTCTGAAGACGGAGACAGAGGGAATGGAGTTCGAGGCCAGCCTGGGCTGCAAAGTGAGATCCTGTCTCAATCAAAAGTAAAATCATCCCTTAGCTGAATGAAGTTCAGTCAAGGGAGCACACTGCACAAGGATGGGAACGGTTTCACACAAACACAGCATTAGCAAATTATAGGAAAGCCCAGCCAAGAGACACACTCCCTTTGGAGTATTTTGTACTAATTTTAAGAAATTCCCATTCCATTAATACAAGAGAAAAGTTTTTGCTAGAAACATGTTATAGAACATTTATTACATTTGAAGGCCTAGCCAAATTTCAAACAATTTCAAAACTAAGGTTCATCTTTAAAAGGCTATGATAATGGTTTTTGTGCTATAAGCTAGTGACCATAGATGAGATGATTTCTTAATAAGTCTACAGTGTAACTCTACTGTACATTGATGTCTTATGATGTCACACATAATGTGGTTTGGGAACTTGCTTCATACAAACATTTTTGAAACACTTAAGTAATAAACATTAAGGGAACTCCAGTAACAAATTTGAACCCATGTAAGGCGCAAGAGTTTTCTACACGGTGAGATGAGCAGCCACCTGATAACTGTGCAGACAGATCAAATTGATATACTCACCTTATTACTGAAGGATTAATTTTAAACAATATGACGTAGCCTCTCATCCAGTATGATCTGAGAAAATCTGATGCTTGCTGTGCCTTTTCCCAAAAAATGAGTCTGATAATGTTTAAAGAAACTGTTTGAGATTTAGGAAAATCCTAGTAATAAATATCCTGTTAAAAATGTAAAAGAAAAAAATCAATATACTCATATTTGATAGAGGGCTAAATTGTTACTTATGTCTGTCTTATGTGCTGTGAAGGACAAGAGAGACAATACCGACATTATGATATCTAAATGTAAGATATTATGTACTCATTTATTTTAATCCACTATGATTTACCAAGGTTAGATTAAAATCTTTTTTCTTCTTTTCTTTTCTCCTCCTCCTCCTCCTCCTCCTCCTCCTCCTCCTCCTCCTCCTCCTCCTCCTCCTCCTCTCCTTCTCCTTCTCTTTCGACAGGATTTCTCTGTGCAGTCCTGGCTGTCCTACAACTCACTCACTCTGTAGACCAGGATGGCGATGAACTCAGGGATTCACCTGCCTCTGCTTGGGTTAAAGGCGTGTACCACCACTGCTCGGCTGGATTAAAGTATTTTCCCAGGCAAAATCCGTAAAGTGAAAAAAGAATCCCGTTATAACCCCGCCCAAACCGACATGGCAGAGACAGGTTTCCTTCTGTGTCCCCGTGGCTGAGCTTTGTGTGGTCTGATCTTGGTTTTATGTTGTACCTTCGCTGACAGGTGGGGCCCAACACTGGCGGTGTCCACTCCCTACAATGAGTGCAGTGCAATTCATTGCCACAGAGAGCCAGAAAGAAAAGGCCTTAAGGTCAGCCGGATAGATGTGTGCACTTCCATTTCAGCTGACCAAGAATCTATGTAACAATTTCCTTCAGTGTGTGACGACACTAACGGCAAGGATGCCGGTGGTGTTCCAGTGGTAACAAGTGGTAAGAAGTCTTTTGGATGACTAAATTCTCCAGTTTACACATGGAAAAAAACAGAGTGTGGGGTTCCCCAGGATCACACATCCACTCTGCAGTCACCACGACTAAACTCGTGCTATTTGTAACCTGAACTGTTTTTTCTTAGCCATCTAGATGCCACTAAGGTTTGGGTAAACATCCCAAAGGCACACTTGTGTGTTGAGAATCTCCAGCCTGAGCCCCATTCTAAACCCTGGCCAGATCTTCCGCTGGGAACTCAGCCCCATTCCTCACATTCCAAACCTTACCCTCCCGGAAAGCCGCCAAGGGCCAGCTCCTCACCTGGAGCTCCTCAAGACCCAGCCTGCAGGGTATTTAAGACCCTGCCCCTAGACTCCTAGAGAAGTTTCTCTCCTGCTTCCTTTCTCCGGGAATTGCTTTGCTCAGATCAAATCCTTTGGCCTTGATTTGGCTTATTGCATCGATGGAGAAACCCACTACCAGGGATTTCAAAAGACTCATCAGTGTGAAGCTTCGGTCACCAGCCCTGGCGGCTGGTGGGGAAACCTGTAACAGATGGACCCAAGGGATGGACACTTCTGAACCCAGGTCCTTCTTTCCATGCTCAGTTTCCCTGCCCTGTGTTTTCCTCGTGACATGTTTGCACCGTGGCCCCAAAGCGAGGGGGCTGAGAAAGCCTGGGCTGACCCTGCTGGAACTGTGAGCCGAGATAAACCTTACCCTGTGTGAAGTTGGTTCTCTCGGGTATCGTGTCACAGCGACGACAACAGGGTTTCCAAAACTGATGAGAAATTTAAGAATGCCTGGACACTACACGGTGATGATTTCCCCCCTCTGGTCAATAGTTATTTAAATAAACATACTGATTACATTTACAAGGATGTTTCTGAAACATCCTTGCTAATAATGTTTATTTTAGGCTAAAATAGTGACAGCTGCTGTACTTTTTTTCTTTCCCTCCGAAACACTTCCTAAATCTTATTTGGATTAGACAGCTAGAAAGAATAAATGTGTGTAGACCGAATTCTTTTTATGTGGTAGATGACTTGGGCTCTCGGGAGATAACTCTATAATAAGCTTCACAATGACACGCTGGCTGTCACAGTCGTCACCTCCTCCTTTCTAAAGGTCTCTAGGTTCACTGAGGCTATGTCACTCAAGTTCTATCCCAGAGCCTTACCTTGCGGTACTGTTCTCGCCCAGGAAATGATGACTGGATGCCCACGTGCTGGAACAGAGACGGTCTGTACTGAACTCGGACTTCCTTCTTTCGGTGCATACAGTGCCTCTGGGGAAAGGGCAAGCCGCCATCTTCACACAGACTCCAGTACTACTTTCTACCACATTTATTGCCTATAGGATCTTTTTAGATTAGTTTTGTTCAGAGTTCTATACTAGTATTTAAAATTTGGCAAGAATATTCCCTTCTGGGGTCTTCCTACATAAGAATAACCCAGCAAAAAATAAGGGTATGGAAATTAAACTAACATGGGATAAAATCGCTCAAACAGTTAAACATGCTGTCAAATATGAAATATTGAACCTAGTTTTAGAAAATTTCCAATAGGAAAGCAATGTGGCTTGCCTGGCCGGTCCCCACCTGTTCCTAATCCCCCAGCACAGCTGATAAACAGGGCTTCATCTGTTACACAGGTGGTGAGAGAGCGTAAATGCCTTGGCTAACTTGGGCTTGTCCTCATCTGTGAAGATTTATTTTATTACATGTCTGTTTTAGATGCTTGTGTGTGCTGTGCCCGTGGAGGCCGGAAGAGGACACTGGATCCCTGGACTGTTAGTGACAGGGCCTTGTGAGCCACGTGGGTTCTGGGACCCAAGCCTGGGTCCTCTGCAAGGACAAGTGCTCTGGATGCTGAGTCACCCTGCCACCTCTCCACAGCCTCTTTCAGACTTAGACTGTTTATTTAGCCATTATTAGCTCTTAGGAGCCCTTTACATATGGTGATACAAAGCAGGGCTTTTTGGCTTACAGAAACCCTCCTGCCATGCCCGCCTCTGGAGAGCTCCTTTCACGGCACAGGTGTGTGTCATTTTGCTGAAGCCCAAACTCTGTCCTATTCCCATTTGTCTGAAAGTTAATCTTGTCACATGATTCTTGCATCTTTGTTCCTTAAAACTTCTTTTTGTTTGGCTGGGATGTTTGGATTTTGTTGTGTTCGGTGGTAGGGTTGGTAAGGAACCTAGGGAGATACGTGCTTGGCAAGTGCTTCATCATTGCGTTATTTCGCTAGCCCCTCCTTAAAAATTTAAATGCACAGATTGCATTGTATGTGATTTTAATCTAATTTAATTTAAATTCAAATTCATCATTTTGTTTTAATTCACTGTTGCTTAGTTCGGAATTTTTGTAGCTATGTTCATGTGGAATTTACCCTGTTTTTATCTTGGTTCCCCACTGTCACCGTGTGTGTGTGTGTGTGTGTGTGTGTGTGTGTGTGTGTGTGTCTGAAAGAGTCTGTGTGAGTGTGTGAGAGTGTGTCTGTGAATATACATGTGTGAGAGAGTGTGTGTGTGAGAGAGAGTGTATGTGTATATGTATGTCTGAGACAGAGAGAGACAGAGAGACAGGGAGTGTGTGTGTGTGTGTGGGTGTGGGTGTATGTGTGTGGCAGTCTGTGTGAGTGTATGTGTGTGAGTGTGTCTGTCAGTGTACATGTATGAAAGTGTGTGTGTGAGACAGTGTGTCGGTGAGTGTGTGTGTGTGTGTGTGAGAGAGAGAGAGAGAGAGAGAGAGAGAGAGAGAGAGAGAGAGAGAATCATTTTGGACAGACACACTTAATACAAATATTGAAACTCTTGGATATATGCATTATTATTTTTCTGTGTGTTTACCTCTGTTCTTTTAGTTGTTTTAGGAACTTGGTTTTTGTTGCTGTTGTTTTGTTTTGTTTTTTGTTTTTTTTTCTCCATGTTGTAACTTTTCTTAGCATTATTTTGGATCCTCATTTCATTTAATATTATGGTGATGTCAGCAAAATTTAGGATACAGAAGCTTAATGTTCTGTTGCACTCATCAGATCATTATTTTTGTTACTAAAAATATTGCAGTGATAGTGTGATATGATGGTATTTCCTTGGTCTGGCAGTTCATGCGGGTGTTCCCTGCTGCACACCCTCACCAGGGACTCTCATGCAGGGAGTCCCCCGCTGCTCACCCTCACCAGGGACACTTACAATATGCTCTCCCAGGTTGCACATCTTCACCAGGAAAATGTCATTTAAAAGTATATCTATGGGCTTCACTTTGTAGAACATCAAGAAAAAATGTACAAAGTCATGCAGGTCCTTCGACTGAAAGAGTTTTCCTGTGGAGAAAAAGCAAACTCATGGACACGTCTGTGACATGAGCCTTGTGTGTTCCATCCAAAGGAGCAAACAGAACTTTATCACATTACAGAGGTTGGAGACAACAATGCAGAACATCACATTTGCTTCAGACTGTTGAGGGGAGGGTATGTGAGCAGCCCTACACTGAGCCACTCTCTCAGGACATCATTTTGAACTCAGCATTTATCTCAGTCACTCAAAGGGAAGGGCAGCAGGCTACAGAACGGCGAACGTGAAAGGCCTCTCTCTGAGTTCTACACAGAGGACTCACCTGACCTTGCAGCCCTCAATGAGCCTGCTACATAGTAACCTTTCATCCTAAGTTTTTACTAAAATACTGAATATTTCAAAATTTGAAAATTGTTTAAACAGGCAATTATAAGAGTACTATTTTAGGTTTATGGTTCTTAAAGATATACTGTATTTTTAAAAATCTGGTCAAGTAGGCCCAGTTTGTTTTAGTTTTTCTTTCTAAAACACCGAGTTCTGAATTTTAAAATGAAAACTGAATTGAAGAGATCCAGTTGGATGCTTGATTGAAAGTATGTAACATAACTTGGCCCATTTAGTAAGTTAGATGGACACTGTTGAGCCCCAGCCCCCACGGGGTCTCTGTGAGTCACTGGTCAGTCAACAAGTCCATCCTGTTTTCTAGTCCTGGCATCCTGCCCTGGCCTTGACCCTCTGACATCAACATCTAGCAGGAGGAAAACACCTCTATTCCACCTTGGGTTTTTCCACTGTGCTGTAAGCCTGTATATAAGACTTTTCCCTCCTACAAGGGAGATCTCTCTCTCTCTCTCTCTCTCTCTCTCTCTCTCTCTCTCTCTCTCTCTCTCTCTCGGCAATAAAGGCAACACATGCATTCTCTTAGTACAAACAAGTGGACGTCTGGTCTTTCTTTTCCTGTTACCTTGGAGGCCCCACCGAGATCCAGAGAGACTTGGAAAGACTGAGAAAGATCAGCCAGAAAGAAGACTCAGGAGAGGAGAGACTAGAAAAAGAAAAGATTTAGTAACAGGTACCTCAACTTCTAACAGTAAAACTGAATGGGCAAATCTCCAGGCTGTTGCCTGAGAGATTACCTTCTAAGGAGAAGGTGTATTGAATTAATCTCCAGCCTTCGCCTGATCTACTGAGTTTGAGAAAGAAAGAGGAATCTGAGAGATTGCCCTCAAAGGCTGGCCAACAAGTAAGGCTATGAGGGTGTACTGGAAAAGGGTACCAAGTTAGGGGTACCAGGTTAAATCTCCAGGCCTTCGCCTGATACCAAGGTCAGGAAAGAAAGGGGAACCTGAGAGATCGCCCTCAGTTGGAGGGTGGATTGAGTAAATCTTAAGGCTTTTGCCTGAGGGATCATCCTCAGAAAGAGACAAGGTACCAGCAAAACTGTAAAACTGTTAAAGAACAGTTAACAAAATTGTCAGAGAAACAAGGTGCCAGCAAAACAGTTTATAAAATTGTTAAAGAACAGTTAGCAAAATTGTTAAAGAGACAAGGTACCAGCACAACAGTTAGTAGAATTGTGGGCTCCAGTCAGCCGGCAACATGAGTGGCAGCAATGATGTGGTGTACGCCCGCTGGCTAAAGAAACGCTGGTTTATCCTGCGGAGTGGCCAGATGGATGTTCTAGAATACTACAAGAATAAACACGCCAACAAACCCCTCAGGATCATCAACCTGAACTTCTGTGAGCAGGTGAATGCAGGCCTGACCTTCAACAAAAAAGAGCTTCAAGATAGTTTTGTGTTTGATATCAAGACCAGTGAGCGTACCTTTTACCTGGTGGCTGAGACAGACATGAATAAGTGGGTCCAGAGCATCTGCCAGATCTGCGGCTTCAAAAGGAAGTCCTCAGCCCCTTCACACCCTGGCCATCCCACTTTTGAGCCCCCTATGTCAAACCACATCCAGCCTGCCTTGCCCACCAGCGCACCTTAAGAGTATCTCTACTTACACCAGTGCACAAGCCAAAAGACAAAAAACACAAGGACTGTCAGCTTCTCTCAGGGTACTCAACAGAAGAGTGATAGGGCCATATAAAAACCTGCCCAGGGCAGTGGACACTGTATCAACGGAGTCAGCGGGCAAGTCTATGGCTTCTATAGCCTTCCCAAGCCAAGCCGACACAATATAAAATTCAAGGACAGTACTTATGACCTCTCCTGTAGCATGGCTTCACATAGCCACACCAAGGGCAGCCTCACAGGGTCTGAGACAGACAATGAGGATGCGTACACCTTTAAGACATCCGGCAACACCCTGTGTCGGGAGTTTGGGAATCTCCTAGTGGACAATACGGAGGTTCCAACCATCCTGCTCTCAGCCTACTGAATCCCTAGAACATTCACACTGGACACAATGGCCACTCCTGGAGACTCAGCCATAGCTCCCCCACCCCGGCCCCCCAAGCCAAGTCAGGCAAGTCAGACAAAACACGTCGGTGGGGCAGCCCTCAGCAAAGACCCCCAGTCAGCGAAAATAACAAATTTGTAGCTGCTACTATCCCCAGGCACAATACCCTCCCTGCAATGGACAACATGCGACTCCACCGAGCCTCTTCCTGTGAGACTTACAAGTACCCAACACGAGGCAGAGAGAGCACCAGCTGGTCTGCTAAATCTCCAGGGACAACTATCGTAGGTCGTTCAGACAGTGCCAGCTCTGGTGACAACTATGTGCCCATGAGCCCAGGGCCCCATCACTTTGACCCTCCAGGCTACCCATCCACAGCCCTTCCTATTCATAGACACCCCAACCCAGGAAGTGAGTTCCAGCCACCCCCAGTCAATCGCAACCTCAAGCCTGATGGGAAAACAAAACCAACACCCTTTGACCTGAGAAACAATGCTGTCACCGATGAGCTCCCTTTCAAGTTGCCTGTCACCAAGTCTTGGTCCAGGGTCAATCACGCCTTTAACTCCAGCCCCTCCCAGTACTGCTGTCCCATCTCCACACAAAACATCACCAGCACAGACTCAGGAGACATCAAGGAGAGCTATGTCCCTATGCAAAACCCAGTGTCTGCGTCCCCTGTCCCCAGTGGCACCAACAGCCCAGCTCTGAAGAAGAGTACTGGCAGCCGGGCTCCCCGAGCCCTCACCGCAAGCCATCCACATCATCTGCCGCATCAGATGAGAAGGTAGATTATGTCCAAGTGGATAAGGAGAAGACACAGGCCCTACATATCACCATACAGGAGTGGACAGAGATGCGGCAAGAAAAATTTAGGAAAATGACACCTTTTGCAGGATCTGAGAGAGGTCAGTAAAACTGTGAACATCATAGGTGCCCCACATCTGGGTTTGCTCACTCTGGTAGGAATTCAGAAAGACTGGTTTTTATTGGTTGTTGGTTTACATCCTAACGATTGTACAATTTACCTTTAGTGTTCCTTTCATTAGTTTTAAGGCCTCAAAAAATTACTTTAAGGCTAGACAAATTAAAATACTTGAATGGATATCATACAGAGGGTTCCTGATTCTGATTTTTCCTACACCCTTACTAAAGAAGACGGAAATTGCCTTAAAAACAAAACAGCAAGCCTTAGATAGATTGCATCCTAGAGCTTACTATAAGGGCATATAAGATAAGTTTGCAAATCTTTGGCAAAGGACCTGATGTTATTGTTACCTAGTAACTCCTCTCAAATTGCCTAGCTACAACAGAATATTGGCGATTAGAAATGGAAAAATGGTGAAGGCCATGAGGGCCTTTTTCAACCTTTTGTTTTGATTCAAGGATTGGCTGGAGCTGTTCTGTCACAAGAGATTTCAAGTGAGAAAATTTCATTTCAACAAACTAATCATGACCTAGGGAAAAAGGATGCCTAAAAGATGTATGTATTTCTGTATGTACCGTGTGGCCACACTGGTATATATGAAATGTGATTGGGAATGTGTGAATGTAAACTACTTGAATTGCCTTGGATATGATTAAAAGGATACTTAGGTTACTTTGGAGATAGTTAAAAAGCTACCTAAATTGCTTTGGATATAGCCAAAAAGAGCATCCAGCCAGTCAAAGTCTTAACAGGAAAGGTTGACGTTTTGAGTCCTCAAAGCTAGTCAGTGGAAAAATAACAAAAGCCTACAACATGGCCCAAGAGCCAAAGAAATCTATATAAAAGATTCTACAGAGTTTAGTAGAGGAGAGGATACAGAAAGTCTCCAAAATTTTTATGGTTAAAAAGAAAAAAGGTTTTTGAGAAGAAGCCTCCGAAAAACTGCTATCCTGTTATACACCACCTACAAAGGAGTCGGTGTAGATACAAATTAGGCGAGAGCTTTACAAATTAGATTGCGGATTGGATTAGAAAGAGTTCTTACAAACCTCAAATAATTTTCAAAAATTATTTGGGACATAGTATAGTTTACAATCTTTGAGTGATTTTCAAAAGTTATTGGAAAATGTTCAATGGTTATGTCCTTTTTAAAGGACATCTACTAGTAATTTAGAGAGTGATCCCAGCTCACCTAGATAGTTAACTAAGGAGAGTAGACAAGTCCTTCTACTGTAAAAGTATAGTCCAACATCAATAAGTGTTAACAAACAGTTCCAACAAAATTTCAAAAATAAAAATATAAAAAAGGGGAAGTAATGTCTCCAGCCCCAACATGGTTCATTAAATCATGCAGTCCTCATTTAAAAATGTTTTAAAGTGTGGATACTAGTGAGCAATCTGCTGCAGACAGATTCTGGCATGATGGAACTTGAGTGACTATTGCTCAGGTCAAATGGAGACATTCATGCGCTAGACAGTGGAGAAGACCCGATTCTGCCCTAATTTGGGATTGAGGGTGTGTTTGTGTTTTCTTGCAGGAAAAGAATAAAACTCGGCGACTGTCAAAACATTTGGTAAGATGCATGGAGCAGAGAAAAATTGGACCTGAGACCGTGGGAGCCTGCCCAAGCCAGTTCAAGTGAGATCTCCTAAACCAGTGTTCCTGACCCTTGATGTTATTGAATCTACAGCCTGAGAAAGAAAGGAAATAGCTGGTTCTAGATTTCCAGTTTTTCAACAGGCCTGCTGCATCAACCTCCTGGACCCGTGAAGCCAACAGAGAACTGGAAGATTAACAGTCTGCCCTTGACATACCTTGAAACAATAAAATTTATTTTGCCAGTTTTTCCCTTTGGCGACAAGGATCCATTTAAAACAACTGGACACTGGTATGGACCGTGATGAGTGGCAAAAGCCCCTTTTCAGTATTTGAACAGGACACAGCCACTTGAAATATCAGCCTTGGTGGTTCCTGTTTCTGGAATCACGTCTATGCCAATGTATTTTTCTGGAGAGATGCAACTGGCCTTAATGCAGCAAAAAAAGAGACTTTGGCATCACTGCTGAGGTGATTGTAGCTGTTGCTATTGCTGCTCAGCAGCCATTGTATCTGGGACTGCCATCTCACAGTCTGTAACTATAGTGAATAAACCAGCAGGGGAAGTAACAGAGGCTCTCAGCACTCAGAGCTCCTTAAATAACTTAGTCCAGGTAGGAATTTGACATCCTTAACCCTGTTCGCCTACCCAGGCGCACATTTGTGTTACCCCTGCCAAAGTTTATACTCATCAATTGGCCAATCAAAATATTAGGATGAATGAAGCCCTGGTTCCTCCATTTTCTGGAGAGATCATCCTTAGGAAATCCCAGATGGCAGGCCATTTAATCAAAGAATGGGTCGAGTCCCCATCTCTGGGCCTTGTAGCCATAGGACTTATTATCATATGCTTCATTTGGTTAAGGTGCCTCAGTGCTAGACCAGCCCAGGCTTGAGTTGTCACCCGAGGACCACAGAGAATCCCTCAGCTTGACTATGGTTAAGCCTACAAAAATATTAAGCAGCCAATGACAGATGAGACTAAGGGGATGCCAGCCAACCTAAGACAGGAGGGTCATACAGTCTGGGTGATTTCTCCATTGACGGGTAAGGTTGGCATTAACGTCCTAGTCACCTGAGATAGGTGCTAATTTATATATAAAGAAGGAAGGGGGGATATGTTGGGCCCCAGCCCCCATGGGGTCTCTGTGAGTTGCTGGTCAGTCAACAAGTCCATCCTGTTTTCTAGTCCTGGCATCCTGCCCTGGCCTTGACCCTCTGACATCAACATCTAGCAGAAGGAAAACATCTCTCTTCCACCTTGGGTTTTTCCACTGTGCTGTAAGCCTGTATATAAGACTGTTCCCTCCTACAAGGGAGATCTTTCTCTCTCTTAGCATTTGTAACATACACACACACGCACACACACACACACACTCTCTCTGTCTCTGTCTCTGTCTCTCTGTCTCTGTCTCTGTCTCTGTCTCTCTCTCTCTCTCTCTCTCTCGGCAATAAAGGCAGCACATGCATTCTCTTAGTACAAACAAGTGGACTCTGGTCTTTCTTTTCCTGATACCTTGGAGTTGCTTGTGGCGTGGGTGCCGCAGACACATACATTTTCCTTTGGATTTTGAGGCTCTGTGGGTCACTTATTATGAAATGTACAATTGTATTTTAGCTACTTGCTGATGTTGAGTTGAATGATGAAAATGTTAATATATGTCCTCTTCTGTTACCAGGGAGCTGCAAGGCTCTATTTGTAGGGAAAAGGGACCAGTCAAAGAAACACACCCTGAGCAGAGCCAAAGAAACACACTTTGGCCCTGCAACCACAACCAAAGAAATGTACCCTGACCCTAAAACCAGTGCCAAAGGAACACACTTTGTCCCTGGAATCAGAGTCAGTGAAAGAAATGTACCCTGGCCCTAAAACTGGAGCCAAAAGGCTAAAAAGGACCAGAGAAAGAAACACACTTTGGCCCTGAAACCAGAGCCAAATCTGACTCTAATCCTGTGTAAAAAAGTAACCAATCCCGGAGCAGAGCTCTAGCCAATCTGAGCTCAGCACTGAAATCGGACCAATCCCTACTCTGGAAAAACTTCCCCAACCCCAAGAATCCCTATATAAACCCTGTGTATGTTCAGCTTGGCTGGTCCAGCTGCCTTCCAATAAACCCCTTTAGATGAGTTCGGGTGAAGATCTTCTTTTGCGGGGGCGACAGAGCAGAGTTGACCCTGGGCAGAGCAGAGCAAGCAGAGGTGACCCTGGGCAGAGCAGAGCAGAGTGAGCAGCCCTGTAACACTTGCCCGGGAAACCTTTCTTGGCAGAGCGGAGTTGTTACACTCTGCTCCCGGCTCCCTGCTCTCCGCTCTCCGCTCTCCAGGAGCAGAGCTGAACTGTAGCAACTTCGCCCGAGAAACCTCCTGCGGAGCAAAACTGCTACAGGAGGCGAACATCCACAGCTGGAAGCCTGTCCTGCTGGAGCGGAGCTGATACATTGGAGAAGCCTTTCCCTGAGGCAAGGCTGTAAGCTGCCAAGCTTACTGCAACCTGTGGTGGTCCTTGGCTCCCGAGCTCCAGGATACCTTTCCACCTGAGCTGTGTAACACTCAGTATTCTGTGACTCCCAAGTGCCAGAATACCTGACCCACTCCTGTTCCATCCTGTCCCGACCCATCCCAAAACGCTTTCACTATTCAGCATGGTCATGTTTCTGGCTGCCAGAGTAATGAAAATTAAGGCCGTGTGAAGTTGAAATACGTCTTTAGTGTCACACATGTGAGTGCCCCCTCCTCTCTCTCTCCTTCTCTCTCTTTCTCCTCCTTTCCTCTCCCTCTCCTTCCTCCTCTCCCTCTCCCTCTCTCCTAACTGCTGTCTGAGGCAGTGAAGTTCTTCAAGGATTTTAAGTTCTCAGAGTAATGTAGCTAAAACACATTTCACTCCAGGTTTTCCAACCTGTCTTGTGGTTACTTGTACTTTTTCTTATGTTCACCAAGGCTAAGTAAGATACACTTGAGTTCTTAAAGTGTTAGGGGAAATTTAGGAGAGAAATGTGATTGAGTGAGCATATGAATAACAAATGGGTTTCCACACCAGTCAGAGGAAGTATTTTACACAGACCCCTGAATGACCACAAGACGGTGGGTGGGTGGGTGGTGGGGGTGGGAGGAAAACTGAAAGAAGGAGAAAAAGATAAATCAGTGTATAGGGGTCACAGAGCCACATGCACTATTGGGTTTCCTAGAGGAAGTGTTAACAGAGCCACCACGGCAGCCTGAGAGATAGAGCAGTTCCCCTCCCAGGTCCCGAGGCAGGGGAGTAGGACATACACACACACACACACACACACACACACACACACACGCACGTACGCACATACGCTTGCACACGCACACACAGCACTCACACGCGCACACACATGCACACACATGCACACGCATACACACTCACACACATGCACACGGCACTCACATGCACACACACGAACACACACGCGCACATGCACACCCATACACACACGCACGAATGCATGCACACATGCACGCTCACACACGACACTCACTCACACACACATGCAAACACATACTCATGTACACATACACTCAAGCATGCATGCATGCGCACACTCACACCTGCTCTCTTTCCTGTTGTAGCAGAAAAATGGCAACAGTAAGAAGCTAATTAGCTGATCAGAGATGGGCATTGATCAAGATTTTGAGAGTTAAAAAAGTAGCTTTGGAGGTAAAAACTGTAAGGACTAGAAAAAGGCTTGCTATGTAAATGTAACACAGGTGTCAGCGGGAGAAACAGCAGACGTTTTGCTTGGATATGTTTTCGTTTCCAGGTCAATTTTGAACCTGTTAGAATTTAAAACTACTTAGACAGTGTCAAAGTTAAAGTAGAAAGCTGGAATTTCTTTTCTAAAGAGTAAAATAAGAGCGAATGCCCAACGGATTAATTGATGTCAGGCCTCTGGACATGGGGCACAGTAACCCAGCTTGAGACCACAAAGCTCAAGGGGGCGGGGGGAGAGACTTCAAAGAAGGAAGAAAGGGAAACCTAAATCATGACTGCAGGAACCAAAATCATACGGTGAGCACCGTCGCAGGAACTTTTCTGTGGCTGGTACAATTCACACACTATTTCTTTTTGTGTGTTGTGTATGCATGTGGTGTGTGCTCACTTGCTTTGGGAGGCTCAAGTGACCTTGAATTGGGTTTCTTCCTTGATCATTCTCTGCCTCACTCACTGATTCGGCTGGGCTGGCTGGCCAGTGAGCTCCAGGCTCCTCCTCTCCAGCCTCCCCAAAAGCTGGCTTGGGGGCTTCCACCATGCCTGATGTTTGTACAGGTGCCGGGGATCCAAACTGGAGCCCCTGGGCTTACACAACAGACTCTTTGCCAACTGAGCCATCTCCCAGCCGCTGCGCCATTTCTACTAAGAGTAGCAACTTTGACACATTGGAAATGAGACACTTGAGTGCCACTGCCCTGAATTCCTTCCCCTGCGACTTCACTTCCCTGAGAGTCAGTTGTGATTTTTCCTTGGTCAGTGTGTTGGTTGAGATGTTGGGGTGGGATTTGGAGTTTAACGTATCCTGAGCATACACTGTCCAACTAGAGTATAACAAGGGCCCTTCATCATTCTTCCACACAGAGAAGGGATAGTACATATTTATCACTGAACATGTGCGTACTCATAGCACCCAATTTTATGTTTTTATGATATGTATATATACATTAATATTCCCATTTATATTATCTATCTAGAAAAAAAGTGATCAAAATATGTCAGCTGTAATTCAAGAGCACCAATCTGGTTTTACCAAGTCATATTATCCATACAGAAATCAGACCAGGCCTTTCCACTTAGCAGTATAGCAAACAAACTATTAGATATGTTCTTAAAAGGTTTTAAAACTATTCTGTGCTAGACAGACAGACAGACATACAAGCAAACCCTTAGGATGAGGCAGAAGAATTAACATTTTGAGGGCCAGCTTGATGGAGAGTTCAAGGTCAACCCATCTTAGAAAAGAGAAGAAAGGAAGGAAAGAAAGAAGAGAAAGAAAGAGCTTAATCCAACAGGATTGAACACAATAGACTATGGCTTACCTATAAATCCAAGTTCTGAAAATTCAATAAAAAGCCAATTTTTTGAAGGGAGACTATTTACAAAATCTTTCATTTTTGTAAAATACATCTGTTTTGCTATGATGTCATCTTCAAGCTAGAGGAAAAAAGCCAAATACAAAAAACAGCATTAATACCTCCAATTATTCCATTAAATTTACATTATCTCAAAGACAAAAACATACTTCCAATAGAACACACTGGAAATGTCTTTGGTGACATGATAATCTTTGGTCAATTCATTAAGGCTATTCTCAGTTAGTCAGATTTATTCCCTGACTATGAGAAAAGACCTGAAGTGTCTCTTTTTTTTTCTCCTAAATGCTGACCAGAACATCCCACTTAAGTCCTCCTTGAGATTCCGTAGAATTCATTTTAATTGTCATCAACATTTCAGTTTTAATTAAGATGATGACAGTCCATCCTGATTGTTATACCAGGATTCCACAGGCCGGACTATCCACAGTAGCCAAGTTGGTTAATTCTAACATTTCTGGATTCTGGGCAGTCCAGCACCCAGGTGCTGGTAGATGAGGAGGCTGCTGAGGCCCAGTCTCCATGGAGGTCTTCTCTGTGTTCTCTGACAGAGAGAAGAGGCCTTCTGCATGAAAACATTAATCCCAGTCATCAGGACTCTGTCCTCAGGACCGAGTCACACCCAAAGGTCCTGCCTCCTCATACCACGCATCTGAGAACTAGGACTTTAACACAGTAATTTAGGGCAGGGACAAACATCAAGAAGGCAGCAGACACAGACTTGCTCTGCGCTTGAGGTAACGCTGCCAGGTTCTATCTGTAGCTACTGTGGTCCTTCGTGAGAGGGGGCAGGAAGGAGCTGGCCGTTCCTACCCACACCTGGCTGGTCAGAAGGATCCTTAGAAGGAGGCCTCCCTAGAGAAGGGGGTGAGGGTGAGAGCCGTCCTTGATTTATACACAGGATGTGAGGTTCTTAGGCTATGTGCTTCCCACATCAGTCACATCCAGGGGGCACGAGCAAGAGACAGAGCTCTGCGGAGTCGCCACTGAGCTGAAGTTGTCTGTCTTTCAGTCTTGGGAGAGATCTTGCTTTCAGGCTTTCTCTCTGCCCTCTACTGATAATTCTGAAAACTCCACACGAGGGCACATGTCTCTTTGTAGTGAGGTGTGTTGCTTATTACAGGAGACCTGCCACTGTTGTCTGGCAATCTGAAGGGACCAAAAGGAAGCCAACACGCACGAGGACTCATTCTACAGCCTCACTAAGGTAGCGTACAACAGCGCCACTCACAAAGTGAGGGTGGCGTGTGGCGGCAGTCTAGGTAGGTCCACAGCGTGACAGCTTAGACACGGACACAGGGCAACTTCTGTGTCCCCCCGGGAGCTTTAGGTTTTCTTTCCAGTTTGTTGTCTCTAACTGTAATGTCCTCTGCTACAGTGAGCACAGCAAGAAGACATAATCAGTCTTAAGCTCCCTTTGGGTAGACTGACTTTATAAATATTTCCTGTTTGTTCGGCTACAGATTAAGGCGGAGCAACACAAGGAGAAAGGAAGGAACTAGAGGAAGGATTGAAAAAGTAAGTAAGACTTGGTTTAAAATTCATGTATACCAAGTTTTCACCTGTAAATAATATGTGGCCTTGGGTTGGGCATACAGCATCAAAATACAAAAATCCAATACTTGTTTCATTTTCCAACTAAAAATAAAGAAGAAAATCTGTTAATGTTCATTATAGCAGATTCATTTATGAGCCTATTCCAGTAATTAAATAACACTTTTACATTTTCTGACCGAACAGTATAGAATAATAATGAATATGTTTATACTAAAGTTGCACTAAAGAGCTTCTCTATTGAGTGGGCAGTACCCGCCTCGGCTATACCAAGACCAGCATGGACTATGTGTTTTCTATTTCAGCTAAACTTTTATTCAAGTAACAAGTTACTATTTACATAGTTTATTGTCAACTTAGGAAGAAGGACCCTCAACCGGGGAATTGTCTGCATCAAACTGGCCTGTAGGCCACTGTGGGGGTCTTTTCTTGACTAATGGTTGCTGCTGGAGAGCCCAGTCCACTGCGTTGGGGATGAAGTCAGGAAGCAGCATTCCTCCAGGGGTTACTGCTACAAGCCCCTGCTCTGAAGTCTTGCCTTGGCATGTCTCCGTGACAGACTGAGATGTGGAAGGGGAGGGAAGCAGGGTGCCCGAGACCAACCCCCCGCATGAAGGACCTTCTATGACATATGGGACACACTGGACTCATACGAAGAACAGAGACTTCTGACCATGGAGAGTCAGTCTAAGAGAAGGCAGACTGAACCAACCCGGTGGGTGGGGGTGGGGGAAACATGCCTAAGGTAAGACGGGATAGAGGAAGCGAGGCTGCAGGACAGCAAAGCCTGGGGAAACTTCCTGAACACAGAGTGGGACACTAACGCAGGGATGAGCAAAAACCCTTATGTAGTTTGAGACTCAAACACACCACATGTGATATAATGCCATACAATAAGAACATGTAGTAGGTTCTCAGGGAAGGGATTTCCCCTGAGATTTCTGGCAAGCCTTTCTCATTTTTTTAAAATTAATTTATTTAATTATTTTATATCCTGACAACAGCCTCCCTCCCCTCTTCTTCTGCTCCCTCCACCCTCTCCCATTCCCCCTCAACTCACTCCTTTCCATATTCACTCAAAAAGGGGCAGGCCTCTCACGGGTATCAGAAAATTATTTTTTTGAGAAATAAACTCAGTACATTCCCCACAATACCGTATTTATTGCCAGAAACATATGATTACTTATCTGCACAACACAAAGGTTTCAACTTTTATTATTGCATAAATACTGTCGTGTTTTGTTCTTATAACTTCCAAATGATCTGGCTTGTCTATTAAACATTGTGTATCTGTGCTATTTCATTGAAGGCATTGGCAAAGTTGAGGAAATTAAGGAGAAAGGCCTGCTTACCTGTCTAGCATGACTAGGGTCTAGGAAAGCTGGGAGTAGCTTCCAGGAGTCATGAGCTCCAATCCAGGCCCCCGCCTTCTTCACTGTGTTCCTATTAATCAGCATGGAAAGGATGGTGCTCCTCATACCTACCTTCTGCCCATCGGCATGGAATGATGCGATGGCTGATTTCATGCTAAAAACTAAATGCCATTGGACTAGGACTCAGAGCTAGAACACAGACAACAGCAGGTGCTGGCTCCCCCATGTCACTATATTGGAGTTAATATCTCCGAGGTCCCTGTTCCAGGACATCCTCAGGACGTAGGCTCTTCCAGGTCCACTCTTTGACCTACCTGTCTGAGTCCTCCGTTGTTTTCTTGCCAAGTAATATACTTGGATAAAAAAAGGTGGGGATTGAAATGACTTCCAAGGACCCAGATTGCACTTGTCTTTTGAATCTAGAAATAGAAGTAAAGGTAGGCTGAACACCAATATAGTTGAATATCTAAGCTTACCAAACTAATGCAAATACTTACAAATGCCTCCTTGTGCATGTCCACATAACATATTGGTTTGGATTATCTCACAGGTTGCTTCCTGATATCAATGACATGTAAGCACTAGTTCCTAGTCAAAATATTTATAAACTAATGAAAGATATAGCAGAAAAAAAGAGAGGCTAAAATACATGGGCCAGCAGATAGCTCAATGGGTAAAGAAACTTGTCCCACAAGCCCAGTGACCCAAGTTCCATCTCTGGAACTCACATAAAAGTGGAAGAGAGAACCAATTATCACAGAGTTGTCCACTGATCTCCATGCCCAAACTGTGGCATGCATGCCCCCATATCATGAACACAGAAAAATAAATGATACATTTAAAAATTAGAATGCAAATTATTAAACATATTTCCCACAGTATTATATATACTGTGGATTTTCTTAAGATAGTCAAAGGCATCTTTTGACAGTCAAGAGGAGAGAGAATAAGCTACAATAAGAAAGAGGCTATAAGAAAACAACTGTCTAGGGTCACTTTCCCAATGAATACATTGCTGTTTACTCAACAGCAGCAGGGCAGTTTCTGAAGTTAGGCTGAATGGGTAGCTAGACTTGGCCTGACTTGCTCTACTGCTGGGGGGGGGGCTGTGTAGCTGTTTTAACAATGACTGTGGCTGGTCCTCCTGCCTCTGCCTCCAAAGTACCAAGATTATATAGTGTGCTGTTCCACCCACCTTCTAATGTAAAACTTAAAAGAATTAATTCTAGTATCTCCTCAGAGAGCAGAAACTACTGGTATAGGAGAAAGGAGTGGGGAGTTATGTTTAGCTGAGAACAAAAATCCATATGTAGGAGTTGAGTACAGTAGAGGCAAATGAAGGCCAGCATCCACACTCGTGGAAAATCTTGGGCTGTGGAGGTTGATGTGAAGTTGACACTGCAGACAACATCACCCTGTTTGGTGGTACACTTTCCCCTTACTGATGGAGAGAGATTTAGACCTTTGCAGTCCTGGGTGGTGACAGTTTTCTAGGAGTTTTTAAAACATTTCTGGATTGTTTATGTTATATCAGAAGTCCTTGCGGTGACTATTCTAGAACTGACAGTCACTATTATACACAAATAGTCTTCTTCATACTGATATGTCAGGGAAAACCTTGAAGTAACTGTATAAAATACAGTTATGGTCAGTCCCAATAAAGTTTTACATATATAACATTAGTATTTTAAAAGTTATCAAGCAGTTTCAAATTTATGATCCATTCAAATCTAACACACTTCCTCATTACTATGGAAGATCTGGACAAAATGCTTCAGCTAAATGTTATGAAATTAAACATGGATTGAAATGTATACATTTACGCTAACTGACATAAAACAACTGAGAAATATTCACTTAGGAAAAATTTTAGGGTTAGAGAGTGAACCCACAACTGCCAACAGAACACAGTGCTAGTCTCATCACCACATCTCTAAAATCACTTGTTCTTTAACGTGTTCATCTGAAATGATGGAGTCGAGCTGGGGAGATGGTTCACAGGGTAAAACTGCTTGCTGCACACGTGTGACTATCTGTTTGGGTTCTAGAACCCACGAAACACCAGGCATGCCTTTGGGCATCCTTGTAACCCTGGTGGAGGGCAGGGGCAGGAGCATTCCTGGCTTGTGGGCTATCAGTCTAGCTCCAGGTACAGCTAAATGCCCTGTGTCAAAAGAAATAAGGCAGAGAGTGATAAAGCAGGGCACAGAAATCCTCCCCTGGCCTCTGCACTCATACAGTAAATACACCACACACACACACACACACACACATTAACTCACACAGAATAAAATAATTGATTTTTGCATTGTCACAATTTAAAAACAATTGCTCAAAGTGCCCTGCACTAGCATCAACACTAGATCCCCTCGGAAACCAACTCACATAATTTTCTCATATTCCTCATTTTCAGCTAAAAAAAAAACCTACAGCGATTTCTGAAGCTGCTGATTTTTGCATGAGTATCCTGTGTTTGTGTGTGTTCATGTTCCTACGCTTGTGCGTGTGAGTTGGGGCTGATGTTAGTTGTCTTCCTTGGTTTCCCTCAACCTTATGCAGAGAGGCAGGATCTCTCTTAAATCCTAGAGAGCTCACCAACTCAGTCAGTCTGGCCAGTCAGCTTGCACGGGGATTCCATCCTCACCTCCTACGCTGGATTACAGGTGGGCTGACATGCCCACATGGCTTATTTTCCATGTAGGATCTGAACTCTGGTCCTCAGGCTTGCAAGGCAAGTGCTTTATCAGCCCAGCCATTTCTGCGGGCCCCCTCTGATGCCATCTGTGAAACTATATAGCAAATCCCAAGCATCCATATACACTGGATAATTTCTTTTCCATCCCAAGCATCCATATGCACTGGATAATTTCTTTTCCATCCCAAGCATCCATATGCACTGGATAATTTCTTTTCTTTTCACTTGTGATCTTGACAAGTCCCTGCCCACTTGTTTTTGCCTTATCCACTACTAAGTAGAGTAAATGTCTTGGTGATGAATCACTGCTGGCTGTACTCCCATTAGCCAGACCCAGCTCAGGGGCCAGTGTTTCCGCCCTGGTCGTTGGAAATGGCAGATTCCTTCCTACAAGTCTCTCCGTGGCTGTCACACCTCCCTTCTTAACCTCAAGGATCTATGCTCCAAAGAGACTGAAAGTTCTGACCGTCTTGCACATTGCCCTTTGACCTCTGTGCCTTTCCAGGGCATTCTGTGCTAGGCACGTGCTCTCTACTCCTATCTACCCCCGAAGAGCTGGCTCACCCCTGCCTGCCCTCATCTGCAGGTGAAGCCAGATATAGCAAGAAAATAGAATTCCAATATGAAGTCTGCAAACTCGGGAAAAAGTTTGTGCTATACACATATCTGTGTTAATTCGCAGATTAGAAAAAAAAACCACAGGCTCATTTCTCATGGCTCAGATTCACTAAAGAGAATAAATCAATAAATAATAATACTATTGGACAGCAAAGCATATAACATAAAAATAGCGTGGCTGATGTCAAAATTTATCAGAAAGTACTTACTTTGTTTTAACCATGTCAACAACATAATTTAAATAATCATCAGTCTGAAAAGAAGAAGAAAAATCACTGAAATTAAGGATGTCTTGCGGGTCTTATCAATACAGCACTTTGCTACATGGAATTTGTGTGTGAAACGTCATTGTGACCTAATAATTTCTACACAGTTATGTTAAAGAACACTTACTTGAATACAAAACCTATGGCACACTTCTCTGTGTGTTAAAGTATGGGACACTACATTAATCACACTCAAATTAGTGGGGCCACCCTTACACACCTAAAATGAAACCCCTTGGAATGAGTGTGTGTCTGACACTCACTCTGAGCCCCGTAGCACTCCAGGCACAGACATTTGAAGTACCTTAGCTAATGTCAACCTCACCCCGATTTTACAAGGGAAGTGAGGCACGGAAAAGTTCAAGGAGCTGCCAGGGTCACATGCAGAGTGGCTGTTCCTGGAGGGTGACCACGCAGGTGCAGTCTGTGCTCCTGACTAGCTTGCTGAGTCCTCATGCTGTCGCTCTCTTCAGACACTTGCCTATCTCCTGAGGACAAGTTCCCAGAATTTGAATTTTAAAATGTGATACCTGCTGGCAGCTCCTTCCCCCCAAAGTCTATGATACTAATACACAATTCTATACAGTTTTACTCAAATTTTCAAAATGATAGAGTGATTACCAGTATGGGTTGGGGTGAAAAAAAAAACTGATGTAGCCATCGGGGAGACCTACACCTGAATCTATTAATTACTGGTCAAGATGTCTTCTTTAAGTTCTCATTCTTTCATTCATACCCTTCATCATAGCTCAAGGATTCCTTCCCCGCAATAGGAGGTTTAAAAAAAAGTGTAAGAGCCAGAGGGGATGGAGGACACCAAGAAAACAAGGCCTTCTAAATCCACCCACGTGATCAAAGCTCACAGGAACTCACAGAGACTGAGGCAGCACTCAGACGGCCTGCATGGGTCTGCACCAGGTCCTCTGCCTTTGTCTTTATGGCTTCCAGTTCAGTGTTTTTATGGGACTCCTGAGTGAGAACGAGTGGGTCTCCTGAGTGAGAACGAGTGGGACTCCTGAGTGAGAACGAGTGAGTCTCTGACTCTTGTGCTTTCTCTTGGGCTCTTTTCCTTCTGTTGATTTGACTTGCCCAACTTTAATGTGATAGTTTTTGTTTCATCTTATTATATTTTTATTTTGTTATATATTTTTAAATAAATAAATGAAGGAAAGAAAACCTAGTGACTAGGGTGAAGGTTAACAGCTGAACTGTCCTTTATACTTGCTGGGAAAGGTAAAATCAGTTTTCTCCACTTGAGTGACACTGTGACACTGGGTACATATAAGCCACTCCAGGGCAGGCACCATGTCCAGGAGTAATTGACCAATATATAATGGACTACACAGAGTTTGTGTGTGTGTGTGTGTGTGTGTGTGTGTGTGTGTGTGTGTGTGTGTATGTGTGTGTGTGTGTGCATGCACATGCTTTAATTTGATGTTATTTATTTTGGGGTGGTGGTGTTTTATTCTGTTTTCTTGGGTTGGGGGTTGTTGTTATATTGGCCTTTTGTTCATTTTTTTGAGAAAGAACTTAAAATAGGGTAGGTGTCATGGAGGGGATCTGGAAGGACTTCAGGGAAGGGAAGAATTTGATCCAAATATATTTAATTTAAAATTGCTTTAAATAATAAAAAGGAGGCAGGTGATTTAAAAAAAATAAAATCATGACAGTGGCACATGCTTTACAGAGATGTTTTCCAGGTTATAAATAACGTCTAGAACAATTCTTTGAAATCCCTCAGGCCTAGGAAGGAGCCTTCAATTAACAGTATTTACCAGAACTTAGTAATGCATGTACCAACCTTTTATTAGCTGGGAAGATTTTATCACTACAGTAACAGTTTTAACATTCTATTTGAAATTTACAATTTAAAATTGAGTTATTGAATTTATAATTGAATTGAATAATGTCTGTATTTTACCCAATGTAAGCATCATACGCTAAATGCAATTCGGGCTCTTACATAAGATTCATGTTTACATACATAGTGCTTCTCAGTGGTGCCTGATAAGCACTGAGTATTTCACCTAGACTCTCAAGAGTTTCTGCAGGGTGCTTCCTTTAAGAGAAACACAGAACCATGATGGAATAGTGGGATTTGGAGGCTACAGAGAGAGATGAGAGAACCTCGTTTCCCATACATACGTCGGCGACAGAGACAATCACCACGGAGTCCTTCTCTTCTTCAGGCGTCATCCTGGACAGAATGGACGTCAGCATTTGTTTCAGGTAGGTATGCTTCCTTCTGCCAATGGTGGTGACTCCCAGTGCGAAAGACACTGTAGACAGGAGCACAGACATGGAGCAAGTGTGCCTGACCACCAGACCATGCTTATCCCTGTTCTTGCCAACAAGAGTGCTTTGAACCATACTGCCAAAACACTACACAGTGCTACTCCGTGTCCCGCTTTTCATTTTCGGTTGTCTGTGGTGGACCAGACTCCAAAGCCTTCCTACATTGGAGAGTTCAGTTGTAGAGAAAGTAAAACAAAGCATTTTCCATTTGTTAATACAGCCTTTACCTAGCTGTCTCAGTATACATTGACCCACAATGGCATCTTCTGCCATCCTCTTCCTGAAGGGGTGCTGGAGTCCCCGACTGGAAAGACACTCTGAAACACTGCCATTCATGGAAACCATGAATGAAGTAATTTATAAATGGTTTCATGGAATAAATGTGCACCTCAAATGGCTTTAGGTACTTGTAACAAGTAAAACATCGAGAATCACAGGCCCCACATGATCTAGACAGGAACTAAGATTCTGTGGGCATCTTGTTCACCCTAGTGTCTGGCTGTGTAAATGCCACAGCTGTGGTTTCCCCCACTGTTTATATTTTTTAATATTTAAGTTAGGCAACCTTTATTCTTCATGCCTAATATCTTATAGTTCCTATGTATTTTTTTCCTGTTGCTTTTCAACTTCTACTGTAAACTATAGTACACACACACACACACACACACACACACACACACACACACACACACACAGACTGACCCTCTCACTGGAGCAAACGAGACTTGTGTCAGACAGTCTGAGATTTGACCCAGTGTCTCTGCTTTTAGTTGTAGGGCTGTGTTTTGGTTATACGTGATGAGCCTGAACTCCTGCTTCAAAGCTGAGCTTAAACAGGCCCTCTTCTACATGGAGGGGCGATATATGGCTGCAGCCCCAGTACTCAGGAGGTGGAAGCAAAAGCATTATGAGTTCAAGGTCAGCGTGAGTTACATAGTAAGACCCTATCTAAAAGGAAAAGATCTGAAACCACAAATGAATGAATCACCACCCTCTCTTCCATCTTTTGCTGATATTGGTCGTAAGAAGGTAGAAAGAACAGGAAGATCACCAGGTAACAGCAGGCTTGTCCACCCAAGGAAACCCTTTGCTGGGCATTAGTAGATGCTTCATGTGTACTGGACATATGTCAATTAATTTTCCAAACATCTGTAACGGAAGTGGACTTAAATTCAAGTCACTAAAAAATGGTTATTTTCTTCAAAATTTACACCTAATGGTTAGAAGTCTACGTATTAGTATCTTAAAAACTTCAAACCCAAAAACTTGACCATGAAATCTAGAGGCATTTCTTGAAGGAAGGGGAAGATGGGAACTCAGAAGGGGGAGTATGGACAGGGGAAGGTTGTGAGGAAACAAATATGACCAAACAGAGATGATAAGCACATGCACACACACACACACACACACACACACTGACACACTACATGATACCCACAATGAAACACATATGCACACACACATATCTCACAATGAAACCCATTATTTTGTATGCTAACTGAAATTTTAAGATATAGATTCCCCCAAAGATCAAAATACTTGAACTTAGTTTCCTGATTCTAACTGTTCTTACCGCCTGCTTTCCCTCTGCCAGTGGCTACATCCGGGTAAATTTTCCCCATTTTCCTTAGATGAGGAAGGAAGAACTTTATGTCTTCAAACCCGTTAGGAAGCATTTCATTTCCACTCAATGTGCTCACTTTCCTCTCAACTGGAAGAGAAAGAAAAGAGGCCCCTGAATTCACTGAAATGTGTTTTACATTTTTTTTATTTGTGAGGTAGAGGCGGGGGGCGGGGGGGCCTGCATACCCTAGCATGCATGCGTGTGTGAGCTACCTGCAGGGACCTTACGATGACATATGGTCCCTGAGCTGCAGTCACAGCTCCTCAGGCAGGTGCTGGCAACAGAGCTCTGGCTCTCTGGGGGGAGGAGGGGCACATGACCTTCTGAGCCAGCCCTCCAGCCCAATACAACTTTAAAAAAAATAAGGGCCAGTGAATTCAACAACACAATTAGTACCCAAGGAAACACATGCAAACTTTTGCTGTCATAATTCTGTATGGCATAGCTCAACAGTTATTGACGAGTACCTGTGTTTAAGCCAGTGGTGAATTTCAGCCCAGCACTATGAGCTGCACCAGAAACCAGCAGAACTGCCAGTCCTGGACCAAGGAGCACGGATTAAAAAGTGTGATCCGGGCCCCTCCTACTTTGATTGATGTCAACTTCATTAAAAGTTGTAACTTGATAATTTTTTGTAGCCCCTTAACATTCAGCAACTCTATTCATGCCATTCCTAAATAATCCCTTCTACGGTTTTGAAAACGATAAACCAAGTAGGGTTCGCATTGATAGCCCCAGTGTAGTAGAGATGGTGAGGGAAGAGACGGATGCCTCTCAGACACAGGGCGATGAAGGAGAAGGGTTGCTTGTTGATTGGCCAGATGTATGCAAGAAAAGAGGGACGAGGGATGATGCCAGGGCTTCTGGCTGCTTCTCCTGAATCGCTCATGGATGGTAGAGCTCGGAGAAAACATGGAGAGTCCCCACCACGGCGGAGACAGGGAAAGTGCGTCATCCGTGTGTCTTGCCTGAGCGCTGCACCTCTCTCAATAGGACACCGTGTCAACAGGACTGTTTACTGGGGGGAGGTGACCTAGAATCAGGAGCACCTAAATCTAGGCCTCCAAGTTAACGTAAACATAACCATTCGCAAAGGCAAAAGCGTCACGCACCTACGTTTCCTGACGCGTTTGCTGTCTGGGTAATCTCATGCTTCATTTGATTCAAGACTTGCACTAGATTTTGGTGATTATCTACACTTTTGTTTTTTAAATGTAGCATGTTTTCCTTAAGCCCCAAAATGTGGTTTCTGCAATTAATCAGTTCATGGCCTGCAAAGGAAACAGAAATATCTAGTTTATGCATGTAGTGGGAAAAGGAAGTCTTCCAATAACAAAGGATTGTGTAGCATTATACATGGGATTTGTACATATGTGGCACTCCATATGGGGGCTGTGCGCAGACATAAGTGAACATATATCACAATACACATATAGCATATAGAGATGGCTAAAAGAACAAAATGTTATAGAATAGTCATATGTGGGAAATGATATTATCAATGATTGTTTTCTTTTTTACTTTGTGTTCTATGTTTTCTGAATTTTCCTTTTTTTTTTTTTTTTTTTTTTTTTTTTTGGTTTTTCGAGACAGGGTTTCTCTGTGGCTTTGGAGGCTGTCCTGGAACTAACTCTTGTAGACCAGGCTGGCCTCGAACTCACAGAGATCCACCTGCCTCTGCCTCCCAAGTGCTGGGATTAAAGGCGTGCGCCACCAAAGCCCGGCTTCTGAATTTTCCTTATTATGTATATATTCAACAGAGAAAACTCATTGACCTCCCTGTAAATGGATGCTTAAGAATTTGTCTGTGGAAAAATGAACAGAGAGCCGAGAATGTTGCTGAGTGGGGCTTGCCTAGCATGCGCCGGGCTCTGGATTCCAGGCCCAGCATCGCCAGGGCAAACAAATATCTAAAAAGAAAGCCCAGTGCCCAGGAACACACACTGGTTGGGTCTGAGGATCCTCAACACTGGCAGGCACAGAAGCTGGTTAAGGGGGAGGAGATGGCTTAGCTAGCGAGGAGGGAAAACATCCCAGGCACCCTGTGAGGAGAGCGCCTCATGTTGACTAGTGTCTTATGTAGGGTGACTATTGCAACCTGGGGAGGAAAGGGCTTCTTTGGTTTGTGCTTTCACGTTGCTGTCCATCATCAAAGGAAGCCAGGACAGGAACTCAAGCCGGGCAGGAGCCTGGGGTCGGGAGCTGATGCAGAGGCCACGGAGGGGCGCTGCTTACTGACTTGCTTCCCACGGCTTGCTCAGCCTGCTTTCTTATACAACCCAGGACCACCAGCCCAAGGATGACTCCACCCACAGTGGGGCTGGGCCCTCCCCCATCAACCACTAATTAAGAAAACTCTCTGCAGCCAGTTCTTATGAAGGCATTTCCCTGAGGTTCCCTTCTCTCAAATGACTTTAGCTGGGTCAAGTTGACGTAAACTATTCAGTACACTGGGAGTCAATCAGATGTTGACAGATGGACTGGAGTGGGCCCCGACTCTCCGTGAGGAGATGGAGGTGAACACAGTACTGTGGACTCAGAGATAGCAGAAGGGGAAATATGACAGGAAGTACGGACAGCCCTCTCCGGGAATTTCTTTCCTTAAGAGAAAGTTTTAGAAGCTAGTGTGCATGTGTGTGTGCGTGTGACTCTGCTTTTCACTTTTCTTTAAGGGGAGAAGACCAGCTTTTGTGTGCTGATGGATATGACCCAGGAAAGACGGGACAAGTGATGAAGCGTGTGAAAACAGACAAGAGGCCTGAGCCCTTGCATTGTCTGCCTGCCTCTGCCTCCCAAACACTGGGATTACAGGTGTGTGCCACCACCGCCTGGCTGACGCTCTCTTTTTAATGTTTGTGTTTCTCAGTGAAATATCAAGCCTGCTATGCTCTGAGAATGGAGGCTACAAGAGAATGAAGGAGAAAGTAATTTTCTAAAAAGATAGAAAAGTGACATGTGATATGATCTTAAAGACACAGCGGGTGTGCTGGTGAGCTTTTATTATCAACTGGATACACCCTAAAGCTGTCTGAAAGAGGAATGGCCTAGATAAGATGGACCTGTGGGCATGTGTTGTGGGATTCCCGCCTGGGTCCCGTTGTCACTTTCACCCCTAAATAACACCCCTAGTTACATTATAGTAACTATGAAGCTGCTGGCCATTTGTTATGGTTTTTAATCAGCTAGCTCTGACTTAATCATTAACCCATTATCACCAATATATATTTTTATAAGGTCTTATCTTTCCAAGAATGCAGACTTGCATCCTCTTCCTGGGGAGATCACATGGCAACGACTCTCTTCACTACCTTTCCCAGAATCCTCCTAGACTCCTAGTCCCACCTGTCTTGCTTCCCTATTGGACAACAGTGATTTATTTATACCAATCAAACATATACACACAAGGACTGCCCCCATCATCTCCTCTTTTCTGTCTAAATAAAAAGAAAGGTTTTGACTTTATCATAGTTATAACAGAACTATGGTTACAATATTTGTCCATTAACATTTAGTAGAGTTAAAAAAGTATTTTATTTAAAGTATCCTATCAGTGTGAGTCTAAAGTCTTATATGTAACTTATCTTTTATCATAACCAAGAAAAACAATAACTATCTGTCTTCAACTCCATCAAAGACCACAGAAGGATAATATATAAACACTAGAATTGACAGAGACATCTCACTACCTAGAGAGTCACCTGAATTTTCTCTGTAACGTTGGGGCATCTCAGCAAAGCAGGGAATTTTAAACTGTCCATCTGCATTGGCAGTCTGTCAGTCATTTTTCTGTGTCCTGCAGAATGTCTGGCAGACTCTTCTGTGAAGCAGGAACCCTGTAGGACTGTCCAAGTTTAGCAGTCACTTTCCTGTGGGTCCTGTATGTCCAGTTTATACAACAACAGTCAAGCAGTCCAGGCAAGAGCAGTTTCTTGCTCAAATGACTAATCTCGCCATGTTGAAGGCAAACTCCATAATGAGTTTCTATGATGCCCATCTTCCTCTCAGACATAATTGGTTTTGTCAGGAGCAGTTGTATCTCACGATCATGAAAAACCCTAAACCATTTAAATGCCATTTTTCTGAAGGTTTTTGAAAGGTTTGAAGACTACCTATATATCTCAAATATATCTTTGTATATTTAGAAAGCCTAGCTAACCCAAGTATAAGTTCTGACTATTATAAGTAACTATCGCCGGGCGTTGGTGGTGCACGCCTTTAATCCCAGCACTTGGGAGGCAGAGGCAGGCGGATCTCTGTGAGTCCAGGTCAGCCTGGTCTACAGAGCAAGTTCCAGGACAGCCTCCATAACAATACAGAGAAACCCTGTCTCAAAAAAACAAAAAATAAAAATAAAATAAAATAAGTAACTATCTATAATCTGTATTTAATTATGCATTACATTTTAAAAGATCAGTATGAACACAATACTTAAGCAAGAGGAGAAATATACATATCACAAAATTGACCTTAAATTTGTATCAATAAATGATTATCCATT
Organism: Mesocricetus auratus; assembly: GCF_017639785.1. Taxonomy (NCBI): domain Eukaryota; kingdom Metazoa; phylum Chordata; class Mammalia; order Rodentia; family Cricetidae; genus Mesocricetus; species Mesocricetus auratus. Next base: position 9,876,380 of record NW_024429218.1, on the reverse strand, counting down.
CTAAGACAAAGTATTCATTTCTATACCATATTTTCTTTCTCGAAAGAGATCGACTGTGATTATTACCATTTATAAGTAACCCTGTATAAATGAAAATAAACATTTAAACAATTTGGGCATTGCTTATTCCAAACTGCTTCTTGCTGGATGGGGCCGCTGTCCATACTATGGGGATCATGACAAAACACAGAAAACTGTATTAAGTCTTTGTTTTTGTAGTCTGTAAGGCTGTATCATCTCAGCTGTTTTAGATGTTGGATCACCTGGGCCACTGGTTTTTTTTGGGGGGGGATGTCTTGGTTTATTAAACCATATAAATCTGGAAGAAATCTATGGCTTTTCAATTTCTGTGGAAACATAAATAAAACCTCTTTTTCCAAGTAACCTGTCTTTATGTTTAAATTTAGAAGTCAAGGCATTTTTAAAATATGTAAGTTGGATTAATTTATAATCAAGTATATTTCAGCAGTTGTTCCTTCGTTAGCCATTGAACAACTGAAAAACACAATAGCATACAGTATCCAGACTCTCTGTGTATTTTCCATCTTTACGTGGCTTTTTTACTCTATTTTATTTATTTTTTCTCTGAGACGGGGTTTCTCTGTGGAAATCCGCCTGCCTCTGCCTCTGGAGTGCTGGGATTAAAGGTGTGTGTGCCACCACCGCCCGGCCATTCTCTCTTTCTTTTTCAAACCACTTTATCTTGTTTTTCTCTCACAAGCCTGGTATATTTTTAAACACACTGTAAGCCTTTTAGAGGTTTTACTGCATCTGAATGTCTTCGCTGTAAATCTTTATGTTTTTCTGGCCGCGTGTCTGTTTTCTGATAAATAACATTGCTAAAGTTAGAGTGGAAACAGCCGCTGGCTTCCCAACATGGTGGGGGGTGAGTTTGCCTCCTTAGCCTGTGCCACCATCAAGCAGCCTGCTGCCAGCTTGGAGATGTAGTCACTGCCACGGCCAGCTGCTCGTACATACCATTCTTGTTTGGTCCTGGGGCCTCTTTAAAGAACCCTGCGGTTTTTCTGTTTATGCTGAGTCAGGAAACCTCCCTTAAAGGAGCCGAGTGAGTTTCTGTTTTGTCTGTAGTAAAACAGAGCCCACCTGAGAAAAATGCTGCTACCAAGAAGCTGTGTTTGCCTCTATTTTTTTTTATTGTAAAATCCCTTTTAAAGCTTTTGTCACATTTTTAAGTGGAAGTATTTAATACCTACGTTGTTGGCACCATATTGTGGGATTCCTGCCTGGGTCCCGTTGTCGGTTTTACCCCCAAATAACACACAGCACACTATAGTAATTATGAAGCTATTGGCCATTTGTTATGGTTTTTAATCAGCTAGCTCTGACATAATCATTAGCCCATAATCACCAATATGTATTTTTATAAGGTCTTATCTTACCGAGAACGCAGACTTGTGTCCTCTTCCTGGGGAGATCACATGGCGATGACTCTCTTCACTGCCTTTCCCAGAATCCTCCTAGACTCTTAGTCCCACCTATCTTGCTTCCCCATTGGCCAAAAGTGCTTTGTTTATACCAGTAAAACATATAAACAAAGGCCTGCCCCCCACAGGCAAGTCTTCAGGAAGTCATTTTGATTACTAACAGATGCAGGAGGAGCGCTGCTCACTGTGGGAGGAATGGTTACCTGGCCGGGTAATAAAGCTAGGTGAGAATGGGTCTGGGGATGACCCAGTCAGCAGGCAGCATCCTGCATGATCCCTGCTGCGCTTCCTTGGCTGTGAGTCCCTGGAGTCAAAGTAATGCTACATGGAATAGGAAGTCAGCTGCCTCCAACTTCCTACCTGACTTTTTTTTCTTTTTCAATAATACTCTGTAACCCAAAACTGAGACAAAGCCTTTCCTCCTGCGAGTTGCTTTTGGCAAGCATGCTTTACTACATCAACAGATTGCAAACCGGAATGAGGCCAAATCCATGAAGCTGAGGCTTCTTTATAGGGGTTTGCTTTCTGTCATTTCCAGGTACAGATCCTGGGAAAGGAAGACATGGATGTCCTCGAGGCAGAGATTCGACGTGAACAGGCGCGTGCTCTTTCTAGACCCCACACTTAAAGACAGGGGCCAAGACTTCCCCTTCCTCTTCCTGTCTGCCCCTCTGGTCTGTTGTCAGCATGGCTGTGTTACACCAGGTCATGCAGGTGAAGATGGTGCCCTTCAGAAGAAGAGGAAGAGAGCATTGATTTGGAAGGAATTCAGAGCAGAGCCACTGGTGAAGTTATCTCATGTAAGGCATCATTCTGCATCCTTCTCAACATGAACACGCCCACATGCGTCCAGGGCGAATGAGGGACCAAGCAGCTTCCAACCATAGCTTTCTTGTTACCATTGTTAGATGTTAGTAGGGAGTGATTCCCAGCCGAGAAAAATCTCATAGGCGCACAGAAGAACAAATATTAACTGTACTTCTACTTTAAAAACCTCCGGATGCAAAGGCAGGGGGATCTTTGTGACTTGAGTCCAGCTAGCCTGGTCTACGTAGTGAGTTCCGGGTCAGTCAGGGCTACGCACTGAGGCCCTGTCTCAAACAACCACCACAGAGTGCTTAATACCTTATGTTATGTGCTCCAAGACTTTTACCAGCTTCTGTTTCTCATTTTCTCACATAGACATCAGGTAAATACAGGGAAATAATTCAATGCATGGTTTGTTCTATATCAGAAAATGTGGGTTTCTGTGATAAATAAGCCCCTCTTTCTTTTCTTTTCTTTTCCTTCCTTCCCTTTCTCTTTCTTTCTTTCTTCCTTTCTTTCTTCCTTTCCTTCTTAAGGCCAACATGATGACTCAGCACACAGAGAGTTCTCTAGAATGCAAGTTTAAGAACAAGATGTTTGGGGTGTGAGTTTATTGAATTCTGGGTATCTGAAACAGTGACTTCCCTCTCTCACATATATGCATGAATGAAGCAAATGGATTTACCATATAAGAAGTGATTTTAGTGATTCTTGAAATGAATTGTGTTTTAGTCAAAAGAAATGAACTGCCCAGTCTTCATTTCATGGATACTGTTTGAGGTGTGGCCTCCGTGTATACTATGCGTGATCAGGGTTCCCTGGGTAACTCTCTGCCAGACAAACATGGGCTGGAGTTGCTACATTGTGGGTGATGCAATCTTCCTGAGACAGTCCCCTAAGGACCAGTTTGGTACACATGAAAAGATGAAAAGAGTGTTCTCTGGAGAGCACTCGTCACAGAAACAGACACGCAGAAGTGTTCAAACACATAACCGACAGTGGGTCCTGCTTCTTGCGTGACCTCTGTGATGAGTCAAGGTACCCGACTACAGCAGGACGCTCACAGTGCTTACCCATTCACGCAGGCAGTGAGCAGGGACAGTGTGAAACAGAATCCATAATAAGTTTCTATGTCATTATTTGTGAGCTGGTGGCCCAAAGAAAAATCCAGCTACATTATAAGGCTGAGGCAGGAAGACTGTGAGACTCAGACCAGCCTGGGCTACCTAGCAGACTGTCTCAAAAAGGGGAAAGAAAGCGAGGAATCCACATCTGTATGTTCAAATTTTCTCATAACTACATTTTAAAAGAGAAAAAGAAATAAGTGAAAATAATTTTACATTTTAATTAATCCATTATATCTAGATGACATTCCATCTGGAAAACAGTCAGTGGGGTTTCTTTTTCAGTGAAGTCTAAGCGGTGTGTGTGTGTGTGTGTGTGTGTGTGTGTGTGTGTGTGAGACAGAGAAAGACAGAGAGAGACACAGAGAGAGAGAGAGATGTTTTTCGCTCACAGCACCCTTAGCTTTAGTGCCTTAGGTGGTACTATTTGCCTCTTGATTGGGCCTTCAACTCCAGTTCACCATCAGCCTTCCAGAGGATCCCAGAGGGTTACTGAGTTAAGTCTAAATTGTCTGCCTTGGTTTACAAGGTCCAACACAATGCAGCTATGACCTGACTCCACCTGATGTCATTCATCCATGGAATGGCAAAAGGCACTGGATACAGGTGATACTTCGTGCCACTCAGAGGACAACATACAGGAAAATAATCCCAGACAAGTTTATTTTCTACTCTGTTTAAGTAGACAGTCTTTTTAAAAATTAAATTAAATTATTTACTTTACATCCCAACCACAGTTTCTCCTCCATCCTCTCCTCCTGTCCCCTTCCTCCTACCTCCCCTTTACCCCCCCCCAGTCCACTCCTCTGTTTCTCTTCAGAAAGGGGCAGGCCTCCCTTTCTGGGCGTCAACAAAGCATGCCATATCAAGTTGCAGTAAGACGAAGCACCTCCCTTTGCATTAAGGCGGGGCAAGGCAACCCAGTATGAGGAAGAGGATTCCAAAAGCCAGCCAAACTGTTAGGGGCAGACATGCTCCCACTGTTAGGAGACCATAAGTAGACCAAGCTACACAACTATCACATACATGTAGAGGGTCTAGGTTGGTCCCATGCAGGCTCCCTGGTTGTTGATTCAGACTCTGTGAGCACCATGAACCAGGTTAGTTGTTTCTGTGGGTTTTCTTGTGATGCCCTTGACCCCTCTGGCTCCTACGATTCTTCTTCCCTTTCTTCAACAGGATTCCCCAAGCTCAGCCTAATGTTTGTCTCTGGATTTCTGTATCTGTTTCCATCAGTCACTGGATAAAGGCTCTCTGATGACAATTGGGGTTGTCACCAATCTGATTACAGGAGATGGTCGGTTCAGGCTACCTATCCACTACTGCTAGACGTCTTTGCTGGGGTCGTCCTTGTAGATTCATGGAAGTTTTCATTGCTCTAGGTTTCTACCTGACCCTGAAATGCCTGTCCCCTCCAGTAATCTCTTTCCACACTCTCTCCCTTTATCCATCTCCAACCCCCAAACCCCCTACCCCCATCCACCCAGGATATCTCTTCTATTTTCCCTTCCCAGAGAGAGCCAAGCTTCCTGTTTGAGCTAATATCCACTTATGAGTGAGTATATACTATGTTTGTCTTTCTGGGTCTGGGTTACCTCACTCAGGATGATTTTTTTCTAGTTACACCCATTTGCCTTCAAATTTCCTGATGTCATTGCCTTTGATGGCTGAGTAGTACTCCATTGGGCAAATGTGCCACATTTTCTTTATTCGTTCTTCAGTTGAGGGGCATCTAGGTCGTTTCCAGTTTCTGGCTATTACAAATAAAGCTGCTATGATCATAATTGAGCAAGTGTCCTTGTGGTGTGATTGAGCATCCTTTGCATATATACCTAAGAGTGGTATAGCTGGGTCTCAGGTAGATTGATTCCTGATTTTCTGAGAAACTGCTATATTAGTCAGTGTTCTCCAGAGTCACAGAGCTACAGAATGAATCTCTCCTCTCTCTCTCTCTCTCTCTCTCTCTCTCTCTCTCTCTCTCTCTCTCTCTCTCTCTCTCTCTCTCTCTCTCTCTCCCTCCCTCCCTCCCTCCCCAAAGAAGTAGGCTCCAATGCCAGTGAAAAGATGGCTGTGCTGACAAGGGCAAACAGGTGAAGAGATCAAACTCTTCCTTCTTCCATGGTCCTCATACTGCTCCCAGCAGCAGGTGGGGCACAGATTAAAGGTGTGTCTTCAGGCCTCAAGATCTGGATTAAAGGCGTGTTGTCTTTCTGCCCCAAGATCCAGATCAGGTGAGTGTGCCCTTCATTTCTGGATTATAGTGCATTCCACATATAGTCAAGATGACAACCAACAGTAGCCTTCACAACCGCCATACTGATTTCCACACCAGCTGTACAAGTTTGCATTCCCACCAGCAGTGGAGGAGTGTTCCCCTTACTCCACATCCTTTCCCCTGCATAAGCTGTCATTGGTGGTTTTGATCTTGGCCATTCTGACAGGTTAAGATGGAATCTCAGAGTCATTTTGATTTACATTTTCCTGATGGCTAAGGATGTTGAATATTTCTTTGAGTATTTCTCTGCCATTTGATATTCTTCTGTTGAGAATTCTGTTTAGGTCTGTACATCATTTTTTAATTACATTATTTGTTTTTTCTTGAGTTCTTTATTTGGAACCAGTCCTCTGTCAGATGTGGGTTGATGAAGATTTTTTTTTCCCATTCTTAGGGCTGCCATTTTGCCCTATTGGCAGTGTCCTTTGCCTTACAGAAACTTTTCAGTTTCATGAGGTACCATTTACTAATTGTTGATCTCAGTGCCTGTGCTACTGGTCTTCTGTTCAGGAAGTGGTCTCCTGTGCCAATGCATTCAAGGCTCTTTTCACCTTCCTCCTCTATCATGTTCAGTGTAACTGAATTCGTGTTGAGGTTCTGATCTACCTGGATTTGAGTTTTGTGCAGGGTGATGGATGTGGAGCTACTTGCATCTTCATAAGCTGACATCCAGTTATGCCTAAGCTGGCAGTCTTAGTCAACCAATTACATTTGTTAAAATGAGGTCGCCCCCAAAGCACCTGAGGACCAGAGAGGGAGAGATGATAAACCCTGGGAAGGGGCCTGGGAATCCAGGTAGGAAGGATTTTAAGGCTAAAGGGATATTTGAAAACTTGAAGAATGTGTAAAATTTTCTTATATGGCAGCAGGCAAGGGAAGGCATTTAGACTAAGAAAACAATATTGTCCATGGATGGTGTGAAACAATCTGATGTTTTTAGAGTGAAGTAACTTACTGAGGGGATTAAGGAACCAAAGGCCTCATTGTTGAAGAATTGACAGCATGTTTTCAACTTGTCCATTCATTTGTAGCCAAATGTTGTTCCAAAAATAGAATATCTGAGGTTTTAAAAGGTGAAACGAAAAAGAGAAAGCATGTTTCTGATTGCCCTTTCCGCTTTATCAGGAAATGTTAAATTACACTAAAGTCAGATCTCTTAAATTCCCCATGAGCACATACGAAAGCTCAATGGATAGTGGGAGTGAACGCCCAACCTAAGCCCCGGGTATGCTGCAAGTGCTCCCAGACCACCTGTCCCCTTTCCAACACATTTGGAAGCTGGCTTACTTTAAGATGTAGGTGTTATTAAGTAAAAAGATGTGCACTCTTATACATTTGCTTCTTTTGCTTGTTTTACTTCTCAGACTGTGCATGCACGAACGTGCCGCAGCAGCTTGTGAGCAGCTAAAGGACAACTCACGGGAGTGGGTTCTCTCCTTCTACTATACAGTTTCTGGTTATTGAAATCAGGGCAGCAAAAACCATTTACCCACTGAGCCAGCCTCAGTTTATGCTTTTGAGACTCATCCCTACAAACGGGTCAAGCTGTAATTCATGCATGTTCACTGCTGCAAACTATTTCACTGATCAGAGTGCATCATAACATACTTTCAAGTTGTTGAAGACTGCTTATAGGGATATCATGTATCAAGAACACTTTATCCTATCTTCTAAGAAGTGTATTCAGGCACTCCTCTGGAATATATTGGATGCTAGCATCTCATTTAAACTACTTATCAACCTGCATATGTGTGTGTGTGACTCTCTCTCTCTCTCATGCACTCATGCACACACACACACACACACACACACACACACACACACACACAGTGGGAAGGGAGACACAGAGACGTTAGCCCATGAGAACAGAAGTTACCATGTACCAATGGTCCTGATGTGTGCCAGCTGGCCCTGGCGGGACCAGAATGGGACAGCTGTGCGGATGAGTGAGGGCCTGAACACAGGGTTTCCCAAGGGAAGTTTGTGTAAATTCAGAAATTCCAAGTCCTTGCCAAACATCTAGTTTCCTAAGTAAGGATCAAAGTGGCGGGGATGGAAAGGTAGCACAGTGTTTAAGAGTCTTTGCTGTTCTTCCAGAGACTCGGTGTTTATTTCCAACACCTACATCAGATGGCTTACAGCCACTTAGAGCTTCAGCTCCAGGGGATCTGAAACCTTTTTCTGACCTTCTCAGAAACTCACACATGTGGCGTACATGTACTAAGACACATAAATAGGTAAGTCTTTAAGCAATGGAGGCAGTTCCATGGCTGCTGGGGTTTCCCATGTTTATTAAACATTCCTGCTCTGTTTTCTTGCTAATACTAACGCAGCTCTGTCAGCTTTCCCTTGCCACGGGGTGCTGGGTGTGTATTTTTCCACGGTTCTTCCAGTGTTTCTGTCTTTTAAGGGTGCTTCTTGTGAACATCGTGATGTCGTTTGACAGCCACTCAGAAAGTGTTCCAGCGTCACTTTGGAGCTGCTGATCCACTTTCATGTTGTTTTACTATGGTTTTAGTGGTTAGGATACAGACTCCAACATGAACTCTTGAGCAGTCTAGTGAGAATTCTTATATTTTCACTATCTTAGTGCTAAAGTGGAGTACAACTTATCTCCATACCCCTTTTACTTTCCCATGCAATGGTCACCCCACACTGTTGCCCTGCAAATATTATATATTTTAAATTCCAGCAGGAATTCCCATGACAGTACTGAGTCCTTCCCTCTCCCACTTGGACGTGAGAGTTCCTCTCCCCAGATGGCAATAATGATGTATAAGTTTGTCGTATTTCCAGGAGTCCAGATGTTGCTGGGTGCTGCACCCTTCCCCCATGGGGGTCTGCTGACCAGCTTGTGACTTGGAGCTTCTAGCAGAATACCTCTTGTCCCCTCCTCCCAGTAAGGCCTGCATGCAAGTTCCTGTTTTCTGTCTGTCCTTATTGTCTAAATGCTAATTCCTGCTATTGGCCCATCCTTTGCCGGAGGGCCCTGGGAATGTAGGCTTCTGACCTTGGTGGTTTTCCATCATGCCTGCCATTGGTATATAAAGCTCCACTCTTGTTAAAATAAACGCCATTCTCCTTGCAAGAATGAGCCGCTGTCTTTGTCTTCATTTACATCCTTAGCCCTTCCCCTGGATTTGAGAAGTGTAGTATCCCCATAACTGAACTGGTCGATACAACTGGAATTTAATGTACTCTCCTGTTTGTGTGGGGATTTACCCCCTCCAAAGAGAGCCCAGGAGAGATACAATATGCTGCTCTAGGGTCAGTCTTTTCTCCCCCAATTAGGCCTGAGGCATGTTTCTCTGAAAATTGCAAACCATTGGGCCAGATAAAGAGGAACAGGGATGGAGACGTCTGCAAAGCAGCTTGCCAGGCAGTCCAGTTGAAGAGGTGCAGATCTCCAGGTAGCTGTGGCCTGAGGCAATGTTGCTGGGTCACCACAAGCCTGCATCTGCTTGGTAAAGATTCCTAGTTGCAGTAGCTTTTGGCAGAACAGCTCATAGAGACCATAGGTCACATCAAGGGATGAGTGGCCAGCTGGGGGACCTCAGCAAGACCCCAAAGCAGCCACAAGTAGCCTCACAAAGAGCCAACACTGGATGTCAGCTACAGAAGCATCATCCAGAGAAACCAAACCACCTGAGACTGCACCTTCCCCACCCCCAGACCCACCAACAAGTCCTCCCAGTGCTTATCAGGCAGGGAAGCACTGGAAAGGTGCCGGTGGTACCTCCCCATCAGAGGCGACCTCTTCTTCCTCCGGGTACCCAGTGGCTGGTGACCAGTCTGTGCATCTCCCCTGTGATGCCCCCACAAGGACAGCACGTCTGGGAGCCGGTACTGTCTTTTCCTGTCCCAGCCAATGTCTGAGTTCATGACGCAGGCAGTCCTACACTTCAGCTACAGATGTTGTTTTCCCCATAAGTACTGTGGAAACTCCGCGGAAAGGGGGGGTTTCTGTCGCCACCACTGTCGTTGATCTAGTGCTTGCAACAAAACAGCTACCGGCACACTCACTCATTGACCCAGTCATTGTTTCAAAAACCATTGGGCATGCTTGCTCTGCGAGATACACTTCTTTTCCCTGGAGACTAGGTTCA